>NC_053026.1:462803381-462944792 GCF_003073215.2 Triticum urartu | reverse complement strand
AGTACTTTGATAATTTGGTATGTGGGTGGACCGGTGCTTGGGTGCTGCCCTTACTTGGACAAGCATCCCACTTATGATTAACCTCTATTGCAAGCATCTGCAAATACAACAAAAGTATTAAGGTAAACCTAACCATAGCATGAAACATATGGATCCAAATCAGCCCCTTACGAAGCAACGCATAAACTAGGGTTTAAGCTTCTGTCACTCTAGCAACCCATCATCTACTTATTACTTCCCAATGCCTTCCTCTAGGCCCAAACAATGGTGAAGTGTCATGTAGTCGACGTTCACATAACACCACTAGAGGAGAGACAACATACATCTCATCAAAATATCAAACGAATACCAAATTCACATGACTACTAATAGCAAGACTTCTCCCATGTCCCCAGGAACAAAAGTGACTACTCACAAAGCATAAACATGTTCATAATCAGAGGGGTATTAATGTGCATATAGGATCTGAACATACGATCTACCACCAATTAAACCAACTAGCATCAACTACAAGGAGTAATTAACACTACTAGCACCAATCCCGGACTTGGAGACAAGAATTGGATACAAGAGATGAACTAGGGTTTTGAGATGAGATGGTGCTGATGAAGATGTTGATGGAGATTGCCCTCTCCCGATGAGAGGAGCGTTGGTGATGACGATGGCGATGATTTCCCCCTTTGGGAGGGAAGTTTCCCCGGCAAAACAGCCCCATCAGAACCCTAGATTGGCTCCGCCAAGGTTCCGCCTCGTGGCGGCGGAGTTCCGTCCGAGAAGATGGATTATGATTTTTTCCCATCGAAAGAGTCCATATAGCAGAAGATGTTCATCGGAGGGCCACCAGGGGGCCCACGATGTAGGGGGCGCGCCCAGGGGGGTAGGGCGCGCCCCCACCCTCGTGGTCAGGGTGTGGCCCCCCTGGTGAAGTTCTTGCGCTCAATGTTTTTTATATATTTGGAAAACATCATCTGTGGAGTTTCAGGACTTTTGGAGCTGTGCAGAATAGGTCTCTAATATTTGCTCCTTTTCCATCCAGAACCCTAGCTGCCGACATTCTCCCTCTTTATGTAAACCTTGTAAAATAAGAGAGAATAGGCATAAGTATTGTGACATAATGTGTAATAACAACCCATAATGCAATAAATATTGATATAAAAGCATGATGCAAAATGGACGTATCAACTCCCCCGAGCTTAGACCTCGCTTGTCCTCAAGCGAAAAGCCGAAATCGAAAAATATGTCCACATGTTTAGAGATGAAGGTGTCGATAAAAATAAAATACGGACATGAGGGCATCATGATCATTCTTAGAACAACAACTTATGTAATTCTTGTCATATGATATCTTATGCTAGAGTAATAATTCAATCACAATATCAAGTATGAATCGTAAACTTCATTGAAAACTAACAAACTATAATCTCAGTCATTGAGGCAATTGCAATTTATCATAACATAAGAAAGAGTCAATGTATAAGAGCTTTTCAGCAAGTCCACATACTCAACTATCATATAGTCTTTCACAATTGCTGACACTCACGCAATACTTATGGGTATGGAGTTTTAATCGGACATAGACAAAGATGGGGGCTTATAGTTTTGCCTCCCAGCATTTTACCTCAAGGGTAATGTCAACAGTAATAGTTCATGAAAACCCACATCCAATTAGCCATATATACCAGGATCTTTCTAACATATTGTGCTTGCCAAAGGATAAAATGTAAAAGGGAAGGGGGAAGATCACCATGACTCTTTTGCAGTGTGGAAGATAAAAGTAAAAGATATGCCCTTCGCAGAGGGAAGCAGAGGTTGTCATGTGCTTTGATGGTTGGATGTACAAAATCCGAATGCGAAAGAACGTCACTTTATATTGCCACTTGTGATATGGACCTTTATTATGCAGTCTGTCGCTTTTATTACTTCCATATCACACGATTGTATAAAGCTTATTTCTTCCACACCAATCAATCATACATATTTAGAGAGCAATTTTTATTGCTTGCACCGATGACAACTTACTTGACGGATCTTACTCAATCCATAGGTAGGTATGGTGGACTCTCATGGCAAAACTGGTTTAAGGGTATTTGGAAGCACAAGTAGTATCTCTACTTGGTGCAATGAATTTGGCTAGCATGAGGGAGAAAGGCAAGCTCAACATGTTGGAAGATCCAAGACAATATAATTTATCTCAGATGTAAGAAAACATAACCCATTATGTTGTCTTCCTTGTCCAATGTCAACTCTTTAGCATGTCATATTTTAATGAGTTCTCACAATCATAAAAGATGTCCAATATAGTATATTTATATGTGAAGACCTCTCTTTCTTTATTACTTCCTATTAATTGCAGCGATGGCCAAAACTATGTTCGTCAACCCTCAATAACTTTTATTCATCATACTCTTTCTATGTGAGCTCATTACTCTCCATAAGAGTCACATGATCTCTTTGTTTCTTTTTATTTCTTTCTCTTTTCTTTTATTCACTTGGGATCATGGCAAAAATAAGCAAGCCCTTGACTCAACACTAATCTTTATTATATAGCTCACGGACTCAATTACATAGAAGGATCATAAAGCAAAACTCACAACTAGCTCATACTAAAAAAAATTATTCTACTAGATCAAAATATTACCAAAAGGATCGAACTAATAAAAATGGTAAAGATAAAAGTGGTGGTGATACGATACCGGGGCACTCCCCCAAGCTTGGCAGTTGCCAAGTGGGGTGCCCATACCAGATACTCAATTCTTCTTTGTTGGAGGAGATGGTGGTGATTTTGTTGATGGTGTCGGCTTCTTCCTTAATTTGCGTTTGAGGACAAAATTTTGGTCCCTTAGGTCCTCGATCTCCTGCTCTAAGCTCAGTATCTTTTTTGCATAGTTCCTGCTTGTTCTCCCGCAAGAGGCGGAAAGGGATAAACTCAATCTTAGGTTTCTTTACCCTATCCGGGAGGCTTGACCTTTTGAACTCCACATGCATGTCCCCAGGTCGAGGTAGTGGGACTTCATCTTCTGAGCTCGTCTCCTCCTTTCCCTTGGGTTCATAGTCCTATTCTTCTTCCGTAGTCCAACCACAGTGCTCCACATTCCCATAGACTTTAGGATCTGCGAGGTAATCAGCCACATAGCTTTCTCCTTCCGAATCCTGGGATGACATGTTGCTTTGTCTGCAGGAGGATAGATCAAAACAAAGACAAGAGATATTTGCGTGATACGGGAGTCAAAACCCCCGGGAGATTATATAATGAATTTTTACCGACCAAAATACGTGTTCTATAAGAAAATGGAGTCCGGAGAGCACACGAGGTGCCCACGAGGTATGGGGGCGCGCCCAAGGGGGTAGGGTGCGCCCTCCACCCTCGTGGAGCCCTCATGTCCTTTCCGGACTGCTGCTTATTTTTCTATTTTTCTAAATATTCCAAAACAGAGAATTATTGCCTTAAAAACTGTTTTGGAGTTGATTTACTTACCGTACCACATACCTATTCCTTTTTGGAGTCTGGGACGTTCCGGAAAGTGTTCCTTATGTATTCCTCCGGGGTTATGGTTTCAATAATATTGGTTTCAACATTTATGGGATTACTTGAGATATAATGTTTGATTCTTTAACCATTTACCACCTTCGGATTTGTGCCTTCGAAGTTGTTGTTTTTTATGGCACCGGAACGGTAGACCTCTTCGATAACGTAAGGACCTTCCCATTTAGAGAGAAGTTTTCATGCAAAAAATCTTAAACGAGAGTTGTATAGCAATACATAATCACCTACATTAAACTCACGCTTTTGTATCCTTTTATCATGCCACCTTTTAACTTTTTCTTTAAACAACTTGGCATTTTCGTAGGCTTGGGTTCTCCATTCATCAAGTGAGTTAATATCAAATAACCTCTTCTCACCG
Source organism: Triticum urartu (assembly GCF_003073215.2). Taxonomy (NCBI): domain Eukaryota; kingdom Viridiplantae; phylum Streptophyta; class Magnoliopsida; order Poales; family Poaceae; genus Triticum; species Triticum urartu. The sequence continues at coordinate 462,940,890 of NC_053026.1, read as the reverse complement.
GCAATTTTAAAGTCATAATTAAGTTCTTTAATAGCCCAATAAGCCTTGTGTTCTAGTTCGAGAGGTAAGTGACATGCTTTTCCATAGACCATTTTATATGGAGACATACCCATAGGATTTTTATATGCAGTTCTATAGTCCCATAATGCATCATCAAGTTTCTTGGACCAATTCTTTCTGGACCTATTAACAGTCTTTTGCAAAATTAATTTGAGTTCTCTATTACTCAATTCTACTTGACCACTAGACTAAGGGTGATAAGGGTATGCAATTATATGATTAACATCATATTTAGCAAGCATTTTACAGAAAGCACCATGAATAACATGTGAACCACCACCAGTCATTAAATATCTAGGGACTCCAAACCTTGGAAAGATAACTTCTTTAAGCATTTTAATAGAAGTGTTATGATCAGCACTACTAGTTGGAATATCTTCTACCCACTTAGTAACGTAATCAACGACAACTAAAATATGTGTATAACCATTAGAGGAAGGAAAAGGTCCCATATAGTCAAAGCCCCAAACATCAAATGGTTCAATAACAAGTGAATAATTCATAGGCATTTCTTGACGTCTACTAATATTACCAATTCTTTGTCATTCATCACAAGATAAGACAAACTTACAGGCATCCTTGAAGAGGGTAGGCCAATAAAAACCAGATTGTAGTACCTTATGTGCAGTTCTATCTCCAGCATGGTGCCCTCCATAAGCTTCGGAGTGACACTTGCGTAGGATCTGTTCCTGTTCATGCTCAGGTACACAATGTCAATAACACCATCTACTCCTTATTTATAAAGATGTGGGTCATCCCAAAAGTAATGCCTCAAATCATAGAAGAACTTTTTCTTTTGCTAGTATGTGAAACTAGGTGGTATAAACTTAGCAACAATGTAATTAGCATAATCAGCATACCATGCAGCAGTATGAGAAGCATTTATGACATTTAATTGCTCATCAGGAAAGCTATCATCAATAGGTAGTGGGTCATCAAGCACATTTTCTAACCTAGACAAGTTGTCTGCAACGGGGTTCTCGGCTCCTTTTCTATCAACAATATGCAAATCAAATTCTTGAAGCAAGAGAACCCATCTAATAAGTCTAGGTTTAGCATCTTTCTTTTCCATAAGATATTTAATAGCAGCATGATCAGTGTGAATAGTTACTTTAGAATCAACAATATAAGGTCTAAACTTATCACAGGCAAATACAACTACTAAGAATTCTTTTTCAGTAGTAGCATAATTTCTTTGAGCATTGTTTAGAGTTTTACTAGCATATTGAATAACATTTAGTTTCTTATCAACTCTTTGTCCTAGAACAACACCTACAGCATAATCACTAGCATCACACATAATTTCAAAGGGTAAATTCCAATCAGGTGGCTGAACAATAGGTGCAGAGATCAATGTTTTCTTAAGTATTTCAAATGCTTCTACACAATCATCATCAAAGACAAATGGTATATCTTTTTGTAATAAATTAGTCAGAGGCCGAGAGATTTTTGAGAAGTCCTTAATGAACCTCCTATAAAATCCGGCATGATCAAGGAAACTTCTTATACCTTTGATGTCCTTGGGACATGGCATCTTTTCAATAGCATCAACCTTGGCTTTATCAACTTCAATACCTCTATCAGAAACTTTATGCCCCAAGACAATACCTTCATTAACCATAAAGTGGCACTTTTCCCAATTCAGGACAAGATTAGTTTCTTCACATCTCCGCAAAACTCGATCAAGGTTGCTCAAGCAATCATCAAAAGAAGATCCATAGATAGAAAAGTCATCCATGAAAACCTCACAAATCTTTTCACAAAAGTCAGAGAATATAGCCATCATGCATCTTTGAAAGGTAGCAGGTGCATTACATAAACCAAAAGGCATACATCTATAAGAAAAAGTACCAAAAGGGCATGTAAAAGTAGTATTTGATTGATCTTAGGCTGACACGGGTATTTGAGAGAAACCAGAATAACCATCTAGAAAGCAAAAATGTGTATGTTTGGATAATCTTTCTAGCATTTGATCGATAAAAGGTAAGGGGTAATGATCCTTTTTAGTAGCCTTATTTAGTTTGCGGAAATCAATTACCATCCTATAACCAGTAATAATTCTTTGAGGAATCAATTCATCTTTGTCATTAGGAACAACAGTAATACCTCCCTTCTTAGGGACACAATGGACAGGGCTTACCCACTGACTATCAGCAACGGGGTAGATTATACCTGCCTCAAGGAGCTTTAGTATCTCCTTTCTTACCACTTCTTTCATTTTAGGATTCAGACGACGTTTATGATCAAGAACTGGTTTAGCATCTTCTTCCAAATTAATTTTATGTTGGCATAGAGTGGGACTAATGCCCTTAAGATCATCAAGAGTATACCCAATAGCAGCACGGTGCTTCTTCAGAATTTTCAATAATCTCTCTTCTTCATGTTCTGAAAGGTTAGCACTAATAATAACATGATATATCTTTTTCTCATCAAGATAAGCATATTTAAGAGTATCCGGTAAAGGCTTAAGCTCAAACACGGGATCACCCTTGGGTGGAGGAGGATCCCCTAGGATTTCAACAGGTAAATTGTTTTTCAGAATAGGTTCCTGTTTAAATAATACTTCATCTAATTCCCTTCTTTCATTCATAAACATATCATTTTCATGGTCTAGCAAATATTGTTCTAAAGGATCACTAGGAGGTACGACAATAGAAGCAAGACCAATAATTTCATCCTTACTAGGTAATTCTTCTTCACGGTGTTGTCTACTAAATTTAGAGAAATTAAATTCATGAGTCATATCATCTAAACCGACAGTAACAACATCTCTTTTGCAATCTATGGTATCATTAACAGTATTTAAGAAGGGTCTACCAAATATAATGGGACAAAAACTATCTTGTGGGGAACCAAGAACAAGAAAATCAGCAGGATATTTAGTTTTCCCACACAAGACTTCAACATCTCTAACAATTCCCATTGGTGAAATAGTATCTCTATTAGCAAGTTTAATAGTAAACATCAATTTTCTAACTCAACAGGTGCAATATCATGCATAATTTCTTTGTATAGTAAGGTATTGCACTAGCACTAGCACCCATATCACATAAGCCATGATAACAATGATCTCCTATTTTAACAGAAATAACAGGCACGCCTACACAGGTCTATGTTTATCTTTAGCACAAGGTTTAGCAATTCTAGCAGTTTCACCTTCGAACTGAATAACATGCCCATCAATATTATCAGACAAGAGATCTTTAACAATAGCAATATTAGGTTCTACTTTAACTTGCTCAGGAGGTGTATAAGTTCTAATATTGCTTTTACGAACAACAGTTGAAGCTTTAGCATGATCCTTTATTCTAACAGGGAAAGGTGGTTTCTCAACATAAGAAGTAGGAACAATAGGATCATTATAAGTGACAGTCTTTTCTTCAACTTTAATAGGTGCAGCTACTTTTACTTCTATGGGAGGATGATATTTAAACCACTTCTCCTTAGGGAGATCAACATAAGTAGCAAAAGATTCACAGAAAGAAGCTACTATCTCAGAGTCAAGTCCATATTTAGTGCTAAACTTACGGAAAATATCGGTATCCATAAAAGATTTAACACAATCAAACTTAGGTGTCATACCTGACTCCTTACCTTTCGTCGAGGTCCCAATCTTCAGAGTTGCGTTTAATTCTATCCAATAAATTCCATCTGAATTCAATAGTTCATCATAAAAGAGCCAGCACAAGAAGTATCGAGCATGGTGCGATTGTTTTCAGAAAGCCGAGCATAAAAACTTTGCATAATTATTTCTCTTGAGAGCTCATGATTGGGGCATGAATATAACATTGATTTAAGCCTCCCCCAAGCTTGAGCGATGCTTTCTCCTTCGCGAGGCCAGAAATTATATATATAATTGCGATCACGATGAACAAGATGCATAGGGTAATACTTTTGATGAAATTCCAACTTCAATCTTTTATAGTCCCATGATCTCATATCATCACATAGCCTATACCATATCAATGCGTCTCCCTTCAAAGATAAAGGGAAGACCTTCTTCTTAGCAACATCATCGGGTATACCTGCAAGCTTAAATAATCCACAAACTTCATCCACATATATTAAGTGCTCATCAGGATGCTTTGTTCCATCTCCTGTAAAAGGGTTAGCTAGCAGTTTTTCCATCATACCCGAAGGAAATTCAAAAGGAGTTTCATTTTCAATAGGTTCAGTAGGTTGAGGAGCAACTCTTTGCTCTACTGGACGGGGTGAAGATACCCCGAACAAGCCCCTCAGAGAATTACTTTCCATAGTAACAAGTGACAGTAAATTTCAGCACACTATATAAATTTTTCCTTACCAAATTCCACCTACCAAAGGCGCTACACCCCGGCAACGGCGCCAGAAAAGAGTCTTGATGACCCACAAGTATAGGGGATCTATCGTAGTCCTTTCGATAAGTAAGAGTGTCGAACCCAACGAGGAGCAGAAGGAAATGATAAGCGGTTTCAGCAAGGTATTCTCTGCACAGTACTGAAATAAGTGGTAACAGATAGTTTTGTGATAGGATAATTTCCCTCGCCTCCCCCCCCCCCCCCCCCCCCCCCCCCCCCCCCCCCCCCCCCCCCACCCCCCCCCCCCCCCCCCCCCCCCCCCCCCCCCCCCCCCCCCCCCCCCCCCCCCCCCCCCCCCCCACCCACCCCCCCCCCCCCCCCCCCCCCCCCCCCCCCCCCCCCCCCCCCCCCCCCCCCCCCCCCCCCCCCCCCCCCCCCCCCCCCCCCCCCCCCCCCCCCCCCCCCCCCCCCCCCCCCCCCCCCCCCCCCCCCCCCCCCCCCCCCCCTCCCGAGGCTCCCCAAATAATGCAAATCATGCATTAAGAGATCAAAGAAACTCAAATACTTTCATGGATATAAAAAGATAGATCTGATCATAAACTCAAAGTTCATCGATCCCAACAAACACACCGCAAAAGAGTTACATCATATGGATCTCCAAGAGACCATTGTATTGAGAATCAAGAGAGAGAGATGAAGCCATCTAGCTACTAACTACGGACCCGAAGGTCTACAAAGAACTACTCACGCATCATTGGAGAGGCACCAATGGAGGTGGTGAACCCCATCCGAGATGGTGTCTAGATTGGATCTGGTGGTTCTGGACTCTGCGGCGGCTGGATGAATATTTCGTTGACTCCCCTCCCCCTCCCCCCCCCCCCCCCCCCCCCCCCCCCCCCCCCCCCCCCCCCCCCCCCCCCCCCCCCCCCCCCCCCCCCCCCCCCCCCCCCCCCCCCCCCCCCCCCCCCCCCCCCCCCCCCCCCCCCCCCCCCCCCCCCCCCCCCCCCCCCCCCCCCCCCCGCCCCCCCCCCCCCCCCCCCCCCCCCCCCCCCCCCCCCCCCCCCCCCTCCCCCCCCCCCCCCCCCCCCCCCCCCCCCCCCCCCCCCCCCCCCCCCCCCCCCCCCCCCCCCCCCCCCCCCCCCCCCCCCCCCCCCCCCCCCCCCCCCCCCCCCCCCCCCCCCCCCCCCCCCCCCCCCCCCCCCCCCCCCCCCCCCCCCCCCCCCCTTCTCACGTATCCGGTTAATAAAATTCTAGCATGAACAATAAACATTTATCATGATATAAGGAAATAAATAATAACTTTATTATTGCCTCTAGGGCATATTTCCTTCAAGTAATTCGGAGGAGCAGGCTATAAATCGGGTTGTGCGGTCTCTGTGGCCCGTCCAACAACATAACCAGCCTTGCAATTTTTTCTTTGGGAAAATAGGTAGCCCAGTATTTCTTTTTGAAGAATACCCAAGCTAGGCATATTTGTTTTCTCCGACTTACTTGGCTGCAAATCTTTCAAGACGAGGAGGGATGCATTCCGGCCTGGCCAAAGAGTATGGTCAGTGTCTGTTAAAAGTAATATCAAAAGGGGTTGAAAATTCCAAAAAAATATAGCAAATGGCATATTAGTTTCTTTTTTGGTTTTGTTCTTCACTGATATCTTATACGCATTTCATTGGATTTAAGATGACATAGTACTAATTTATTTTTAAATTTGTTTTGTCATGTCTACATAGTTCTCAAACCCGTAGGGTCTGCAGCTCAACGTTCATTGACGATATAGTGTTATATAATTTGGTGACCGAATGTTGTTCAAAGTCCCGGATGAGATCACGGCTATGACGAGGAGTCTCGAAATGGTCGAGATATAAAGATTGATATATAGGACGATTGTATTCGGACACCGGAATAGTTTCGGAGTGCACCGGGTAGTCATCGGATCACTGGAAGGGATTCCGGGAGGCCCCAGGTGGTCTATGGGCCTAATGGGCCAAGAAGAGGCACACACTAGATCCCGCAAGTGAGCTATTTATACCGAAGCTTACAAGAAGCAAAGTTGAAACGGGAGCTTTTCCACCACGGCATCCAACAACCCATGGAGGGGCTCGCACGCCCCTCCCTAGCCGCTAGCCCTAGAAGAAGGAAAGGGGGAGGGGGCTCCACCTCCTCTTGCCTTTCCTCCTTGTGGGAGAAAGGAAGGGGGGCGCCACCTCCTCCTTCCTCCCCCTTGGTGCGAAAAGAAGGAAGGGGGGCAACCTAGGGTAGGAGCCCAAGTAGAATTCAGACCTACTTGGGGCGCCCCTTGGCCTCTTCCCTCTCCCTCCCACCTATATACATGAGGGAGGGGGCGCCTAGCACAACACACCATTGTTTTTGCTGTGTGCGGCGCCCCCTCCACCGTTTACACCTTCGGTTTTTTTGATAGTGCTTAGATGAAGTCCTGCGGAGATAGCTTCACCATCACCGTCAACACGCTGTCGTGCTGCCGAAACTCATCCACTATCTCACCGTCTTGCTGGATCAAGAAGGCGGAGGACGTCATCGAGCTGAACGTGTGCTGAACGCGGAGGTGTCTTACGTTCGGTACTTGATCGGTTGAAGCGCGAAGAAGTTCGACTACATCAACCACGTTACCAAACGCTTCCGCTTACGGTCTACGAGGGTATGTAGACACATTCTTCCCTCTTGTTGTTATGCATCTTCATAGATAGATCTTGCGTGTGCGTATTTTTTTTGTTTTCCATGCAACATTTCCAAACACAATTTAACTACTCCAATGAGCATCAATACTACTAAACGACTAGACAATGAGCATCTCCACTGCTAACTATGCTCCTGGCCAAATATAATAGTAACATCTAGTAGCCTATTTAACTACACAGAAAAAAACATTAGCACATGCCTACACAACCTGTTCAAGTGAGCATCAATACTACTAAATGATTAAACAATGATCATCATCAGTACTACTACATGACTAACCAGAGGCTACACTAAATGACTAAGCAAATGCGTACAGAAGTTACTACCAATTTTACAAAGAACAAAATATGTGCATAATTCTTACAGGTTGAGCACAAACTAGAAACCTCCTACCCGTCTCAAATCCTTCAAAGGTTACATGACGCTCAGCTGGCAGCCGATGCTCCACGCAAAGATCCTGGGTGCCATCTCGATGTCTATGTAGTCTTGGTCTTCAATGCTAACAGGAATCTACAGGAGCAAAATAAACCAAAAACGCCAAATCAGAAACCCTAATCCCAACCCTAGCTCAACCACTGACCTGGTACTACATGCCGTCGTCGGAGGAGTTGATGTACTGCAGGTTGGAGTCGTCGCTGCTCTCATCCTCAAACACCATAGCGTGGTGGCGGTGGTTGCGGACTGCACGGCGAGCGGTGACGAATGGGAGAGACGAGGGCGAGGCGGCGAACAGAGGGAGAGGGTGCGGCGGGTGGCTCGGTTTGACCCGGCCCAGCCAGTTAACGACCGAGCCGGCTTCGTCCTACACAGCGGAGCAGCGCGCGCGGGTTGGCCAGCGTGTCACTTGACAGGTGGGGCCGATCAGTCAGATACACAGTCAATACGTGCTTATACGGCTATCAAATCATTTTGTAACACTTAGGCTGAGAGTTGATACTGATTTGTAAAAAATATGACTATTAGTATTAATTCGTTACGACATGCTGAAGCGTGATAGTTGCATGCAAATTAACTTGGTTGTAGATGCTGGGCAATCATACGGGGACGCGGCTGCCGTTTGCCGTAATAGTGCAACAAGGGATTTCCCCACGGGTGACCCTGCGCGGCAGCGCCTCCTGACGTAAAATTCCCCAATTCGGAGCACCGAAAACTCCAGGAAATCTGCACCTGACAAATCGATTTTCTTTTCCTTTTAATCGCATTTCGGCTTCGAAGCCCACCACGCCGTTTCCGTCTCGTGTCTCGCGCGCGCGGCATCGCCGCCACCACCACCACCGGAACCCTACGAAGAGACCCCCGGCCGTCCCGCCGCCGCACGCGGCGATGGGGGCGGCGCGGCGGGGCCTGCTGCTCGACCAGTGGCGCGGGATCCAGGAGGACGAGGAGGCGTACGACGACCGCGGCGACCCTTCCGCGGCCAACCATCGCCGCCGCCGCCTCAACCAGGCCAAGGAGCAGTGGTACGGCCCTCCGCCCCTAGTCGCTCCCCGCTTCACGAATGAATCCCGCGGGTTTAGTGGTCGCGGCCCAGGTTTAGGGTACCGCCCGGTTGGGACGAGCAATGCAGTAGTAATGCTTGCGCTGATGGGGATTAGGCAGCTTAGCTGCATAAGGGCGAGCCTCTGAATTTGTTTGGTCGGTTCTCGGTTGGAATAGGTAACACAGATAGAGCTAGCTATGCGCCTATGATGTGGGGTGAGAACTCCTGCAGACTTTGGAGTTTATTGACAACGCGAATAGGAGCATTGATACCGTGGAATTCGTGCTTCTGGAAGTCTACAGTTACTATTCTGGGTTGATAGGGATTGTGAACTTTAGAGTTTGGAAATCACATTGTTCAGCATATTTACAATGCACACAAAAGTGGTCCTGTGGGCACCAAGTTTGGAGTCCAAATGATATATTGTACATGCGCTTCTGATATGCAAAACTGAATGATTACAATGTAGACTTGTTGGGTTTGACTACAGAATTTCTTGTAGTAGGGAGATTAATTTGAAATTCGAAATGTTATAGCTGGCCATCAACTGATAGAATACTCCAAAAATAGACCACCTCTTGGATACCAAATTCAAGGATCTAGATTCAACTTGTCAACTCCATCCCACGTACCATGAGTTCTTTATGTACTCCTCTAATGGTGTTTCCAGGAAAACAAAACTACCGTTGCTACTTTTTTGTACATTAAGAAAATAATATCTAGCCAGTAGTGGTAGAGGCTTGAGTTTATGCAGTTGTGAAGAAATTGTGTCATGTTACTTTGGTTAAAGTTTTGGTATTTGGTCTATACTGGGAACTGACTTGCATTGGAACACCAAAAATAATGGAAATGGGTGAATTTGTTCTTTTCCCTGCAATGTGCCTTGTTTTTGGAGTCGAGAGTTTCTCATCTATTTTAGTAGCTAGTTGATGGTACTCTTTATAAAATTGATAATTTCTCTGATGATCCTAACAAAACCTAACTTGATTTTTTGAATCACCTGCAGGTTTTCACATTGTTTTGATTTTCTAGAAAGTTTGCCAAAAGAAGAGCATATTTGGTGTGGATATGCTGATATTATGGGACCTTTTTTAGAAATGTTCCATGGTTACTTTGATGAGCAGGAAAACTCACTCGTTAGAACAATATGGTCACGGATTTCTCAAGAACTGGGCATTTGTACACAGTGTGTGTGTGAACACCACCAGGCACAGGAATCTTTTGATACTGAATGTCGGTCAGGTAGTATTGACCCCCTCCAGAAAGTATTACGGCATCTTGATGAAGAGAGGGTTACGAAGCACCTAGAAAAGATAAATGCAATGATTCAGCTTAAGGAATATGACCCTTCCTGTCATGGTGCAGAAGTTGTTTGCATAATGTTCGAAGTATGTTCCATTTATGTTGTACTCCCCCCCACCCTCCTCTTATGCAACATTAACAGTACCGATTGCCCTGTGAAACATATCTATAAACTTCCATTGCCAGTCTTATTTTTCTGACAAATATCAGCATGAAGTATGCCTTTGTAACCATACACCAGTGACAGCACTATTGGAGAATATCTACCCACGCTAGTATTTATTCGGCATTGTTTTTCTCCCTAATTGCTTTTGAGATATGTAAGACGCGCATCAAAAGAGCCTTACATGAAATGCTCAGCGCATGCCATACAGAGGGCTGTTTTTATGCACCGATGTGCAGTTTTTTTGGAAAGTTCTGTACTTACCAAATTAGCAGATTTTTGATATGCAAAGTGGTCAAAATCAGTATATGATTTATCATATCTCTTTGTGTAAACAGTCACAAAGTTTTCAGTCTTAAGTTTCATGGTGATCATGATAAAGTGCTGTTTTAATCTATTTATTACAGGTTTTGATGTATCCTGTTCTATTAGATGACCAATCACTGGCTAATCAGTTCCAGAAGTTCATTGAAACAATTGATGAATCATATGAAGTGAGCCTTTCAACTAATCAGCAATATCCTGTAAGTTGCTTCTTTCCATTGATGTATGCTCATAACACTACAAGTAATGTCTCACTCAGTCGTTTCAAACAATCAAGTAGTCCAATATTCTGCTCGTCACCAATTTTTTTTGCTTATTGCTTAAAATATAGTTTCTCACACCATATGGTTAAACTTACAATGTAGGGTGTTTACGCATTACTTTTCTTCAAAAGTGGTAAAGCTCGGGCTATTGGTCTTCGCTTATCCCGATCCATGGGTAAATTAAGGTGACGTACCTGTCATTTTCATGTTCGTTTTGATTCACGGAAGTTGTTGTGCAATGTAGGCTTTAACTAGGCAAAAGTAATAAACTGTGCCCGGAGCTATCAAGCATGTTGTTGATGATCCTGTTTTTGGTTTGGTCATAGTTGTTAATAAACCTTACACTTGCAGTCTTGAAATCCATGTTAGTCTGTACTTCTCAAGCCCTTGAGAGGTACCAGCCCTAAATGAAATATGACAACATGCCAAATCTATGTATTGTTCTTATTAAGGTGAGTATCTTGTGGAAAGTGCATTTTGTACATATCTTCTCTGTACTGTTTAAAATTGAATTTCTATATTAGACAGTGCTGGGTAGGTAACGGGCTAACAACAAAAACTAAGGTTAAGGAAACTAATCTCCTTTCATGTATTGGTTATTTTTAGCGCCTCACAATAATTAAGATAGGTGGTAGTGCTACCAATTTTTCTTTCAGGACATGTTGCCAAGACCAAATTCACAAATATAATGTACTCCCTCCGTTCCAAAATATAGTGCGTATAGATGTATCATTAGATAGACCATGAAACATATTTTTATATTGTATTTATTCGGTATTATTAATGCTGATATACAAACTATATTGGGAACGGAGGAAGTATTAGATGATATCATTTGATTTTGGGTTCTCTTCTATTCTCCAATATCGAAGTGCTTCTTTCCTATCTGGTTATATTTCCTTCAAAAGCATACTTTTCTGTATGACTTTCTTGTCTTTTACACAACCTTCAACAGCCTAGAACATTAATTCTATTAATCTAATAAAGAGTCTTAAATTTGGTGAAATCTCACCTGTTTAAATCAACATGAGTAGTTGACTTTGATCAAGTGCTAAAACTATCCTTTCAGGATAAGCATTTTGGGTTTGGCATAACACTGTCTAATTTTAATAAATAATAACATATACTGTCTGTAATTGCTTTATCAATCATTTGCAGGAAAGCGGTTGACCTGGAACCGCTGCAACCCTTACTGCAAAAGTACATCAATTTCCTGGATGCTGAAGTTCTTCCATCTACTCCAGAATTTTCAAGGCCCAGGGTGCAGCTCCAAAGGGCTGATGTTTGGCTTGGATTTAAATCACTGTATGTAAGTTTAACACATGAATTGCATGACTAGTTATGTTTTCATATATAATAGATATTGCGTCTGTTAATATATTGAGTATGTCTGCAGCCTTGGATTTCTCGAGGCACCTGCTTTTGAAGATGGAATCTTGGAGAAATACCCTATCTTCCTGAATATTGTACTTAACCATGTCAGTGATGACGGATTCGATTTATCATGTGCTGTTAGTTGCCTCAAAGCATCATTTGAAATGCTTGGTAAGTGTAGTTATTGAGTTCCTGATGGCCTATGAGTATGCTAAGCCTGCACCTTTGCATAACTACACACCTTTGTTTTAGGCTGCAAACTTTGGTTGAGAACAACGCTATCACCTAGTGTTATTCGGAACACATTATTGGGTCAGTGTTTTCACACTCGAGATGAGAAAAGTCACAAAGAAATATTCGATCTTTTCATCCCGTTTCTTCAGGCATGTCTGTTGCTCTTTCGTTATGAAGTGACTCTCTTATCTTCCACATCTTGATGAATTATGATAAGTTAATTCCTTTGTGCATTATGCAGTCCCTTGAAGCTCTACAAGATGGCGAACATGAGAAGCAACGGAGGAATATTTTGTATTTTCTTCTTCATCAAGTAACTCGGAGTAGTAATTTCAGTGCACTGATGAGAAAAAATGCTACTAAGGTTAACTTCTTTTGATGGCTCTTTACTTCTTTAGTTCTTAAAAATTCACTGCAAATGCTCGCAGAAACTTATGTTCTTGTATTGCCTCATTATTTTTCTTTCTATCAATAGCTTGTTTGAGACTTTGGACTATTTGAATATCGCTCTGGGTTTAAAATTATAGTTCTAATCTGCAAATAATATAACTAACGGCTAGATAAAGGGGAGGCAATAAAGGAGCAACAACATTAGCACATTAGACGAACTGTGTTTGATTGATGGCCGAGAATATATTTCACACCAACGTCGTGTGGTGGACTGTTGTATTTTGAAAGACCTAAACGAGTGAGTGATTTTGGAACAAATGAAGTATGATCTACCTCAATACTTTTACAGTCGATCATATTTGTAACTCTGCCGAGTGTGGTATCATGGAATTCACTGCATCTGGTGATGAAGTGGGTGGTCAAAAGGATCAATAGAAGTGTCTTTGGAGCCTTTTATTTTATTTTTTATGGGATCAGTAACCACTATCCATCCATCATAGAAATGACTATTCGTCTAGTCCACATGAACCAGTTAAGACATGTTTTCTTAGAATACTACTCCCTCCGTTCAAAAATAGATGACTCAACTTTGTACTAACTTTAGTACAAAGTTGGGTCATCTATTTTAGAACGGAGGGAGTAGCTATGAACCATTTCGAGTAGTTCTACAATTGCTGGAATCAGATTGGCATTTAGTGGGGACCGAGTAATGATCTACGAAATGTGCTTAGTAGACATGGAAACTCTTGTTTCCATGGAACTAGGTTCCTTGATGAGCCTCTTGCGTATTTGGAAGCAAAGGAGTGCATCTCTGACAATATTCCCCCTAGTGTTATATCTTTGTCGCACCTGCCAGAAAAGAGTTTCGTATTCAATCTCTTATAGTCAAGGGGGTCTACGACCCTCCTCAAGGGCTTTACTGATTCTTCTGCTGTTTCATAGTTCAGTCCCAGCCTTGCTCGTCACTTCCTCCACATCCCCTTTGCCTTGTATATATAGTCTTCTTTTTATAATATCACCCCCCTCTATTTCAAAAATATGAGGCACACACACGTCTAGGATTCAAGTTTCACGGAGAATCACACCGATGAAATGTGGGTTATGTCTTATGCGGCACAAATCATATTATTAGACTTATATTCCGAAGCATGTTCTGATGATATCACCTTTGTGTTGCATAATTCACATTATGTTGGTCCAGTTCTCGGTCAAACTTAAACCTTAGGATGTGTGAGTGCTTTACATTACACTACCGGGGCCTTCTCTACAGTTTTTCCCTCAAAAAGACTAGCTCTACAATTTCTTGTGCGTCATTCAAGTCCTTTTCAAATATGTGCAGGCTATGCCACCTATGTTGGCTAGTTAACTGTTTATTGTATTGATGTAGTGCTTCTTAGTTGTGCTTTGGTGAGATTACATTGTATAGATATTGTGTACATGAACTGTCTGTTTCTGGAAATTCCATAATAAAACTAACCTTCTTTTGCATGATATATTCATACAAATTTATGCACCAAATTTGAAATGTTTTATATACCAGCTATACATTCCAATATGCAAGAAAGTCCTGTTTTCAGTGCCTAGACCATTAATTTTGAAAGTGGCATGTCTGATGAAATCATAATAGAAACAATGTAGATTCATGTCAGAATAGGCACAAAGCTTTTATGCTATGCATTTACAGCTGCTCACATACTTGTGGGATTCTAAGAAATGGTGATGCCATGCTGCTACATTGTTTGGTGTAATATTACCCTTATAGTATGAACAGTATGATCAATAGCCGCACGGAATGATATAGATCTAGCTAGCAAATGCATTTCTTAACAGTTCAAACTTTATTGATTGGACGTAATTTTGGTTACTGGTAGTGCATATATTATATATGATGATTACCTGATGCTATTGATACCTTTTACCTATTTCCTTCCAGATTGCTCTTCTTATTGTGCAAAGAGGCTACACAATGAACCCTCCTTGCCCAGCCTCGGAATGTGCCCATATGTGGTAATGACCAAACAGTACTTATCTTTGAGACTTTGACACAATCTATTAGGTCACTTATTGTGAGTGTAGAGGGTGTGACACAATCTAATAGTTCGTTGAAGCCTTTTTATGCCATACACCGGTGGTTCGTAGAATTCTTGTGCTGTTGATTATGTTTCTGCTGTGCGAGTATTATATTGTTGTATTATAGCTAGCCCTGGTTTCCAACATATCACGTACTGATGACAATCAAGCTTCTAAAATCTCTCCATCTGCGGTCTGTGTAATCTCAAATAAATAGCACATTGCCCACACATTGGTACTTGTTACGGACTAAAAGCAGTTTTACTACATGTTCTAAAAGATCACTACTATTTGTCTCAATTGTCAAACCATCCATACCCAAAACTTATCTGAAATGTTCCTGCCAGACCCAACAAGCTATGTTGCCTGATGGTGAGCGTACTGCTGCCAACAATACGCATCGAGGGATTATTAACTAATAGTTGTAGACAGCAATCATGCTGGCAATTCCTACCAATCTGAAAAATGTTATTCAAGTATGTTAAATGTCTTCTCTAATTAGCCTTAGACATAACAAACTGTTGGACATGACGTTTTAACATATTAGCAGAATGCAGAGCCTTAGTTTTTTACTTACTGTTTAAAAATTGCTGTTTGATACATGCATTTCCCCAATGTCATTGCTCCCTGATTAAATTTGAGAAGATCACTAACTTATTTCTAGCACACTGTTTCTGGCATTCCACTCTTTATACCTATTTTAAGGCCAGCTTAGTCTTTCTGTTTGTCGCCTGGCATCCACTGACCTTGATTTTGTGAAACAGGGGACCATCTTTGATATTCTCGTTAAATGATACATCCTTGCATAGTTCTCTGCGTCAACCTGCGTTTGATCTCATCAATATTCTCATAGTTTCTGATGCTTCTGCCTTGATTTCCTTTAAACTGAAGTATGAGTCTGCCACAAAGGGTGATTCAAGCAACTCTGTCATGTTTGTCGAGGACGAGGATGAATTGCCTTTTGCCGATGATACCGCGGAAAAGGAGTACAGCTGTTGGAGTGATTTCAGAGCTCTGAACAAGTTGACATTTAGGGGATGCAAGGATTGGACATGTGTCCCTTTGTTATGGTATCTGGTAATGGTTCAGTTGGAACCCTCTAAACTGCCTATGGCTTTTTCGAAAGCAGTGTTTTGGGCTCTATCTCATATTTCTATTTTGGAGCCTGGGTTAGCTATGGACTTGTCAGTGCCTGTAAATGATTGGTTATCGTCACATGCTGGAGAAGTCTCGTCAACATTTTCATGGCAAGTTCCAAATGGTGCTGATGATGGTGGAGGTGGGAAGGATTGCATCAATACTCTCAAGGTGTCAAAATTTGGTACCCTGTTATTGAGAATATTTAAAAGGTTGGCTCCATTTTGTTGACCGCTGTTTCATCCCTTGTGATCTGAGTTTGTGTTCCTGAATTATATCAAGATCTTGCCATGTCATATCTTTTACTGATTGTAAACCTTAAGCCCTAAATTTCCCTGGTATATCATACTTACATGATATTAATATCTTTTAGATTTGCAATCCGTGTCATCATGCAAATTGAGCAATGTGGGCTTCAAAAGCAATGGACATGGGAACCAATGATGGCGGAAAGCTTGATTTTGGCACTAGTTGATCCCAATGATGTAAGAGCATTACCATTGTCTTCCATACTATCCCTGGTACATATAAGTATTTAGCAGTAGTGTATTACTCAGTAGTGTACTTGATGCAGAATGTGCGGCAAGCAGGGAGGGCTGTCATGGAACATGTATCCCAAGCACGGGGTTTGACTCCTGGGCTTCAATTTCTGTGCTCAAGTGCATCTTCACTGTCTGCTGTTTTCGTGGGTCTAAGATATGCAGTGCAGCTGGTAATGTTTGACTGTATATTATTTTTTAGTCATTGGAACTAGTTTGTAATTGGAGCATAAACTGAGGTTTCATATTTCACCTGGTTGCTTCCAAGCTGGTTCTGGCTTCTGTAGCAATGGATCAAATTCCAAAGTTGAATTGAGTAGTACTCCGTATGAGTTACCAGGCAGTAGTTATGTGATTATCGACTATAAACCAGCGCATAACTGCATATGATCTAAAAAACCTTGTAAACAACTCGAAATATCTGTACACAGATCTTGCTGGTAGGATCTACTGCTGAGTAGCCCTAATTACTCCCTAATTACTGTAAAGTAGATAGAAGTAAACGACAATATTCTTCTCTGCTTTATTGAGAGGGGTCGTTCCCTTTATATAGTAGACTAGACTTGATCGTCAAGCTGGTAAGTCTTCAAACTCTAATACCATCTCTAAACTGATTCAACTCTTTGCTATCAAACTTGCTTAATCAACTAGGACCCTAATTTAAGGCACAATACTCCATTTTGATGGGCTGGCCCACATAACATTGCTAACTTGAATAGAATGATTAAGTCATTCAGGAACAGATGTCATTAGATGCTGATACAGATCTCTCTGAAAACTCAAACTGGCAACTAGTTTTTGTGTTCCAACTTGTCATGGTTGTGAAAAGTCAAAACAACAGCCAACTTCGGATGCAAACATCCAAATCGCAACCATCAACAAGAACAAAGTCTTGCGACACAACAAATAGATGACATGGTGTGGTTGTGGAACTTTTTTTTTTGAACCGAGTGTGGTTGTGGAACTAAATGCCGCGCAGCAATACATTCCTTAACCTGTATTCTAGTATCTCTTATACTTGTTTGCAGAACATGGTGAGCATTTCTTGCTGGACAAAATAATGAGGGTATCACATATATGTTCTAAAAAGAGGAAGAGGGAGGGGATGTGGAGTTGTGGACAGTTCCAGACTATTTGAGTTTTGAAATATAAAGGTTCATATATGAATTTTAAATTAACTTTAAGACTGGATGCATGGTATAAAACATTTGAAGTCCGGTATAAGAAATCTGGCATCATCTTGACATTTTCTTCTAATACAAAATGACACAATTTGTGTGCGTGTTTGAGAAGTGTAGGGCACCGGTTAATGCTGTGGCAGGAAACCGAACCTTGACTTGAACCACATGCTAAGATTTACTTAATGTTTCAAAGTGTCTTGATTGTTTCCAAGTTATGAAGGAATATAGCATTGTTCAGTTTTGGGGATTGAGGGAACATGCTAACTTATCCCTTGCTTTTTACCCCATTCTGTCGGTGTTTTCTGTTGAAGCTGAAAATAATCATGATAATTCCTTCTTTGGAATTCCAGGTGGAAAGGCAGTCACTTTTGGCAGATTTTCATAGTCTTCATCACTTGTTTTTTGTCATATGCAAATTAGTCAAGGAGGACATTGCTCAACAGCCTTCAATTCCACAGCCAACAAAACCTTCTGAAGGTGGTTTCTTGCGTCAACCATTTTCAAATGTACCAATTACCCCACCAGAACATGCTGTAGATATTATTTCCTGGGAGAAGTTCAGCACTTTGCTTTCAGCAACTCTCTGGCCTTTAATTTCCGCGTGCCTGATAAAGGGAGACGAGCTAATAAATACCAAACAATGTCAGGTACATATGTACGGCCGTAATATCTTATAACATCAGTAGGTGTATCCTTTTTTGTTGCCTCTTCATATCTTCAGTTTTGTTTCAGATATCATGTGTTCGAGTGCTTGAGTTGCTTCCCCTAGTCTACAACAGAGTCAACTCATATTGTGCTGAGCCATTCAGTATGACGACAATGGTTCCAGACCCTAGTGATATGACATGGCTTTTTCACTTGATTAACTGGGGGAAATCATCTCTGCTTGTGATCAGCAGACACTGGAAACAGTGCATGCTATCTTTATTTAAAATATTAAAGGGTTCACATGGTGACACCATTCAACGCTCCATTGAAGATCTTGGTGATACCATTTCACACGGTTAGAACTTCATGTTTTTAAATTGAATTCTGGACTTTTAGAAGTTTCACCAAATGTTTGGTAATTACTTTTATCTTCCTTTCAGATGTAATTGATATGGATGCACTTAAAGGGAGAATTTCTAATCTTAATCTTGCGGTGTTCAAGAAGGTGCCCACAAAATCAGTTGAAACCATCCCTTCTCTGATTAGGCACACAGATCAGGAGAGGCATACTGGTCGGGACAATCTTGAGACCATGAAGCCCTCTCACGCGTCAGACACCGAACACATAATTCTTCTTTCAGACAGTGAAGAAAATTTGCCTACAGATGATGTCATTGGTGAGGAGGTTTTGTCTTCAGTGAAGGAGAATGACGGATTTACTGCTTCAGATCTGTTAAAAAATCCCTCTGTACAAACAATGCCAGTTGAAGATAAACATGTGTCCTTAAAACAGCAGACACATAGTGATATTAGTGCCTCTTCAAGACCTGTATCGACGGAGAGTAGAGGCACACGTGCTGCCTCAAAAGGATTAGGTGGAACAAAAATGCCAAGTGTTCCAGCCAATAAAAATAGTACTTCCCATTTACCAAACAAGGTTAAATCATCTGTTAGCGCCACTACTCAACCATCCCGTCCAAATTTGTCATCGGATGTATGCAAATTTAAGTCAATTTTCAGAGATATATCTGATGATGAAGATGATCCCTTAGAGCATGCACTTGATAATTACAGAAGACCACAAATTCGTGTAACAAAGTCTGCCATATTAATTCCTAAAAGGCAAATAGTTCAACTTCAGTTGCCTTCTGAAAGGAGACAGTCTTCTGGCAGACCGGATACCAGTTTCCGACGTTTTAGTCCTCCTAAGCTGGACAGTTGGTTTAAGAATATATTGGAAATGGATTACTTTGCTATTGTTGGGCTATCTTCTTCCGAGACAGTAAAGAAACCTGCTTTAAAACAAATTCCTGTCTGCTTTGATTCACAAGCTCAATACATTGAGATCTTCCAGCCACTTGTTATAGAAGAGTTCAAAGCTCAGTTGCAGAATGCTTATGTTGAAACCCCTCCTGAAGATATGATGTGCGGCTCTATATCTATACTCTCAGTTGAAAGAGTTGATGAGTTTCTTGTTGTTCGTGGGCGTGCTGAGAACACAGTGTGTGTCAAATCTAAAGGGTGTATAGAGAATGATCTAATACTGCTTACCAAGGATCCACTGAAAAGCTCTGGACAGCAAGTCCATGTGCTTGGAAAGGTATTACTGTTGCGCACAAAAGTTCAATGTTTTAATAACCTAATTCTGTATGTCTTTCCTAACGTATTTACTGTTCTCTAGGTGGATCGGCGTGAGAGTGACAAAAATAAGGCTTTAATTATTGTAATAAAGTTCTACCTCTCGAATGAGATTCCACGTTTAAATAAAGTGAAACGGCTTCTTGTTGAAAGAAGTAAATGGTTCTTGAATCGGGTTTTGAGCATGACTCCTCAACTCCGAGAATTCAGTGCTCTCTCATCATTAAATGACATCCCAGTGCTTCCAGTAATCCTGAATCCTGTTTCATGTACTGCAACCAATCATGAATCTTTTAAAGTGTATCTTGATAAACTTGCACGCCCTCTGCGGAAAGTATTGAAGTCTTCATACAATGACAGCCAGCTCCAAGCTGTTAGTATTGCCATTGGGTCAGCAAGCTCGAAAACAAAATGTGATCTGTCTCTTATTCAGGGCCCTCCAGGTTTGTCGTTTTGATCCCTATTCACAATTTTTAGTAAGTCCAGCCACCAGAAAAGGTAATCTTTTATGCTTGTGTTTCCTGCAGGTACAGGTAAAACAAAAACTATTGTTGCGATCGTGAGTGCATTGCTTTCTTTACATGCCGACAACTCTTACAATTTACCAAGAAATGAATCCCTGGCTAGTGCTGAATTTACCAAGCCAAGAACAAAGATTAGTCAAACTGCTGCAGTAGCTAGAGCTTGGCAGGATGCAGCCCTGGCTAAACAACAGATAAAGGATTCCCAGAGAGAAAACCCGAGGACAGAACGGCTTTCAAAAGGCATCCTTTCAAGAGGAAGGGCTCTAATATGTGCGCAGTCAAATGCGGCAGTTGATGAACTTGTGTCAAGACTCAGTAAAGGATTGTATGATACTGAAGGAAAGCTGTATAGACCTTATATAGTGAGGGTTGGTAATGCAAAGACAGTTCATCCTAATTCAATCCCTTTCTTTATTGACACACTTGTTGAACAAAGGTTGTCAGACGAGTTGAAGATTAATGATGAATCCAAAATTTCATCCGATGGCGGATCCTCTGGTTCACTTAGGGCTAGGTTGGAGAAGGTTGTAGACAGAATTAGATATTATGAGTCACGGCGAAAACTAGTGGAGGGTGATAAGACAGAAACTGGATCTTCTGTGCCCGATGAAGATGAGATGGATGAAGTTTCTGATGAAGCAATTGGTGCAAAGCTCAATATTTTATATACACAGAAAAGGGCAGTTTCTTCAGAACTTGCCACTGCTCATGCACGTGAAAAGAAAATAGCTGATGAAAACAAGTCTCTTAAGCACAAGGTAAGGAAGTCAATTCTCGGAGAAGCAGAGATTGTTGTGACAACGCTCAGTGGGTGTGGAGGTGATATTTACGGAGTTTGCTCGGAAACTGCTTCAGCTAAGAAATACGGGAATTTCTCTGAGCAAGCTTTGTTTGATGTTGTTGTTATCGATGAAGCTGCGCAGGTGGGGTCTCAGACTCTCAATACTAACTGTCCTCTTTCAAATCAAGCTAGCTTTATATTTAATATTTATTATATGCTAAACACTAAGCTTCTTTTGGTTTACTCATATTTAGGCTCTTGAGCCTGCAACTTTGATTCCACTTCAGCTACTCAAGTCGAAAGGAACTAAGTGCATAATGGTAGCATGCTCTCTTTTAAGATATTTCTGATTATACAATATTTTTTAGCTACACCTTGAAGCAACATCACAGTGCTATCTCTTACTTAGTAATGTCTCTTTTGAAGGTTGGTGATCCGAAGCAGCTACCTGCTACCGTGATGTCTGGATTGGCTAGCAAGTTTCTCTATGAGTGCAGCATGTTTGAACGCCTACAAAGAGCTGGTTATCCAGTTATTATGCTCACTAAACAGGTTAGTCATAACTCTTGCATATGCTTTCTCTGTAAACTTCTCAGTGGAGTGAAAGACCGCTAAAAATCAGTTATAATCCTTTTAGAGATCTTATCTACTATGTTGGGATCACTAAAATGGTTGATTTTCAGGAGTCCTTCTGTTCTTGAGATTCATACCTTCAGCATTTTGCCTCATTGGCACTAAGTAGGCTATTAACTACTTTCCTGAATGTTATTAAAGAGCATGCCAAACTATGTTGTAATTCTTGGATTTTAGTTTTCTGTGTGGCATATCTTTTTTAGTTTTATGTCCTAAAAATGGTCTTATTCCAATGATGAGCAACCTTATAGTACAATTTTATGTGAAAACAATAGCAAGCTCATTAACATGATTACAAGTAACATGCTCTGCAGGTTTTTCTTAAGTTATGAATATTGGCCATACATAGTTCCTGTGTCTTGTTTGAGTATGCAATTCTTAATGGATTACTAAATTTGTATGTGAGAACTGAGAAGAGCTATCGACTGCAGGCCGTATGCTAATTTCTCCTCAATTATTTTGTATTGTCTGCAGTACCGAATGCATCCTGACATTAGCAGATTCCCGTCGTTGCATTTCTATGAAAACAAACTGCTGGATGGTGCTCAGAAGGCTGAGAAATCAGCTCCTTTCCATGATCACAGTTGTCTTGGTCCATACATGTTCTTTGATATTGCCGATGGTCGTGAGCGTGCTGGAACAAGTGCTGCTGCACAATCACTCTCTAATCAATTTGAAGCTGATGCAGCACTTGAAATACTGTCATTTTTAAAGAACAGGTAAGAGTATTGTCTTTGCTTTCACAGTTTCACTGCCTACTGGAGGGGGTCTTATTTTACAGGTAACTGAGGTTCTATACTTGCTTTGTGAACAGATATCCAGCAGATTTCTCCTGTAGAAAGATAGGGATCATAACTCCGTACAGGAGTCAACTCTCCTTGCTGCGTTCAAGGTTCACTTCTTTTTTTGGGCCTGAGATTGTTGCTGAGATGGAAATCAATACTGTGGATGGATTTCAAGGTCGGGAAGTTGACATCTTGGTGTTGTCAACTGTTAGAGCCTCCAACTCTTCAGGTGACAGGCATCACACTGGTGAAGCACGTAGCATTGGGTTTGTTGCAGATGTTAGGCGTATGAATGTTGCGCTAACACGCGCCAGGTTTTCTCTATGGATAGTTGGTAATGCAAGAACATTGCAGACCAATTCACACTGGGCTTCCTTATTACAGAATGCTAAAGAACGTAATATGCTCATCTCAGTTCAGAAGCCCTATAGTCTGATCTTTCAAAATGTTCATGGTACTACCCATAGTCACCTTAAGCAGCAGAAGGAAAATGAAAAGGCTGATATGACAAACTCGCGGACAGTCGATGCACAACTCCATAAAGAACATGTGAGACATGCTGACAGTGCTACAGAAAAGAAAGGTAAAAGTTTACGTGAGGATCAGGCAAAACAAGCATCACACTGGGATCAAAAGACTCGTAAAACTGAAGGCTCCACCTTGAGAAAATTCAGTCAAGAAAATGAAGCGACAACGCAGAATGATGATATGAGAGCTACCAAGGGCTCATTGAAACAAGATATTGATCAGGATTTGGTGATAAGAAAGCAAGGGGCAGAAAAGAAGTCTGTGCAGAATGTAAATCAGCTGGAGCTTGCTAAAAGGTTGGCAACAGGGGATCCCCATGATGGCTCTCGTGTCCGAAGGCAAAGGGAATTGAATAGGCCTGTTAGCGAGAATGCTGATATGGAAACTGATAAGGCCTTATTTAAGCATGGTCCATCTGAGAATCCCAAGGTGAGATTACATAAT
Source organism: Triticum urartu (assembly GCF_003073215.2). Taxonomy (NCBI): domain Eukaryota; kingdom Viridiplantae; phylum Streptophyta; class Magnoliopsida; order Poales; family Poaceae; genus Triticum; species Triticum urartu. The sequence goes on along the minus strand of NC_053026.1, from coordinate 462,917,421 downwards.
AACGACAAAAAGGCTGCCAGCCAAAACAATGATATGGGAACCATCAAGTGTTCGTCAAAACATGATTCTGTTGTAAAATCAGTGGCCAAGCAGGATGATGGTTCTTCATCAGCACAACACCGTGAAATGCAGAATTTGATACAAAAGGCTAAAGGAGCAAGGAAGTTTTCTGAAACACCAAGGTTCAGTAATTCAAACAAAGAGGGTTCCTTGCTTAAACATGACGCGGTTTCGGAATTAGCAAATAGGAACAGTGGTACTGGTCCACCAACAATCCCTGATATGAAGAAAAATAAGGTCAAGGGGGCAAGGAAGTTTACTGAACAACCAAGATCTGGGAACTCGAATCAGGTGGATCCATCAGTTTCATCACATTTTGATGGAACAAGTAGCCATATACGGGACCTCACGACAAGCCAAGCTGCTAAGCAAACTGTAACTAGTCAAAAGGACCAAATTGCAGCGAGAAAGCGTCAAAGGGAGGACGTTGAATCTTTACTTTCCTCAGCTCTTATATCATCAAAGAAGCCTAAGAAGAAACAAAAATGAGACCATGTAGCAAAGGCAAGTTCATCATACTACCTTCTGTTTTTCTGAAACAAAATGCAGAGCTGTTTTTTTTTTTTGCTTGCGAGTCTTGGAAGATCTGTCCATAAACATACTAGCACTCCCATCATGTTTACTTCTGTTTTGTTTATTCATCTCTAATGTGTATATTGGCATCCTCATTTACTACATATGTTTATGCCGACCATTCACCTGAAGCTAATAATATTGTTATCCGTGCAGGTGGTAGTGGATGATCCTTAGCAGCTTTTAGCATGATGATGCGCTGATCGCGGAATACTGTGGCTGCCTTGAGGTGTGCAGCCAAGGCCCGTAGCGGTGCTTGAATTGTTAGTTACTAAAGCTGACACGTCGACTGATTTTGTGAGACAAGTTCTTGTGACGTAGGTAGGTATTTTGGAGATTTCCCCCTGACCAGACATTTGGAGTACAAAAGGTAGGACCGTCCATTTGGTGGAAGAAGTGATGAAGATACTTGCTTTAGAAGTGCAAGTTGATTCTGGCGCTGTAAATATTTGTACATAGACGGGATTAAAAGATGGAATGGATATCACGTGGGAGCTTGGGTGGTATTCATATTCACATTTGAGCCGCATCATTTTCTGGCTGGGACACTGTTAGTCCTGGCGCCTTCGCTCTGAAGCAGGGCGCACGAAGCAGCAACGTGAGCATCTTGGGTTAAAACACTGTAATCTGATGGGCACGTACGTATATCGTCTGTATAGGTCCGTCTTTGGTTTGACATAGCGGGGAGGAGCCGAGGAGGAGGCGCGCTTGCTGCCCTCGTTGATGACGATGTCGGCGCTGCCAGTGCGTCGGCCGAGCAGCGTCTCCGCTGTGGGCTCGGCCTTGACGCCGAACACCGTCGGCGAGCCGGAGGAGTGGGAAGAGGAGCGGGAGGAGTGGGAGGAAGACGAGGAGCCGAACCTCCTGGGCATTCATTGCCCGGTGCTCTGGCGGGGGACCCGGGCGGCGGCCGCGGCAAGGTATTGCCAGCGGCGGGTCGTTGCCGCCCTTGTGGTACTGGAGAACCTCGTGGAGCGTGCGGTCGGGGGCGCCCCACCATAGGCGGCACCGTCGTTGTTCATGACGCCCCCCACCACTAGTGCCCCGTTGGTGGATGCCAGCCGTTGCGTCTGTCGGTGCTGGAAGTACGGGGAGAGAGGGAAGGAACGTCGGCGGTGGCTGCGCACGGCAAGCGAGGCAGAGCTCGGCGGCGGGTGTGGGCGGGTGTGGCCAGAGGCGAGGAGGAGGCGTTGCTTTTATAGCCGGCCGCCGTGTGTACGCGTGGCGGGAGGGGGGCGTCGCCGCGCCGCACGTGAATCAATGGAAGGCTGACCGGCGGCAACTTTGCCATTGATTTCTCGCGGGAAACTGAGGCGTTCTGAGGACGACGAGGCGAGTGTCGCTGACTCGGCAAGCCCGCAGCTCTTTTGCGTCAAAATCGCTTGCCCCGGCGCCCCCGGCGTCCCCAACGTGCCGGGTTCGGCCTGGGTCCACCGGCACCAGTTTCGGCCTAAACCGGCGAAAAACGTCTTCCCGAGGGCGCGACTGGGCTGATTTTTGGGTGCTGGCGTTGAAAAATCGCCTGGAAAGGGGGGGGGGCTGTTGGGGGCGCGGCCGAAGATGCTCTTAGGTAACGACACATGTGCGAACAATGAAGAAAACAAAGTACGCTGACCGTGTCTCATTCATACATATCATAAAGAATAAAGTACAAGTCACGTAAGGACCGACATGATAAAATTGAAAAGATAGCAGTACATCTCTGAGGTACACCAATGCTCATCACCTGCCTCTGGCATCACCACAACAACCATTGAAGAAAAGAATGATGGATCACTTCCTCACCCAATCTCAACGCGGCTCCATCGCTGATATGCAAATTTGCGGACCTCCAAGGTGGCTAACCAAAAATGAAGCCATTGCCGTTGAACGAATCAGACTGGGAACACCCCGGACACGCCATCAAACTTCAAATCTGACACCCCACCATGACTAAAACGCCGAAATAGGAAACCATATCTGCCATCCACGAACCACGAAACCAACACATGTTCCGTCTTCCGGATGTAGTCGATGCATACCACAATCTGCATATGCTCCCGGACTACCTTCAAAGCTTCGTGCCGATGTTGAAGCAAACACCGCCGCAACGGTAGAGCCCGAGGACACAGGTCCATCACAAGGATGTCACCGTCACCACGCCATCCTTACTTGAGGGCTGTTTGGTTAGCACCCTGGCTCCCATGCCTGACAAAAAGCGATGCCTGGCCACAGCCTGAGAATTAGAAAATATGTGTCTGGTCAGGCATAACGTGTTTGGATGCATGCCTGGCCTGAAAAGGCTTATTGGAATAGAGTATTCACTTGAGACCTGGCCCACTGAAAAAGGTAGCAGACTAGAGCAAGATTAGCCACCAGGCACATGCCCAGGCCACCTATTTCTCATGCCTGACTCAGGCTAAGCAAGATGGCTGAGTTACGAGCCAGGCTAAACATGATGTCAGAGTTGCAGGCCAGGCTAGCTTGGGCTCCTGTGGATAGCAACCAAACACCCTCCAGAAAATTTTCAGACAGGCTGCAGGCCAGGCGCGTCGGAACAAGGACGTCAACCAAATTGCCCCTTGAACATTCTGGTTTTCAAATCATTTTCCAACCATATGACCTCATCAAAAAGGATCCGAAGAATCTTTATTCAGAGCCGTCATCATCGTCGCTGAAGCCAAGACGATAAACAACCTTAAAACTTAGACCACAAGGAAGGAAAAACGGTCAATGCGCGTGGATCTGGCGACCTCCCTCACCACCGACGACCGAGGTCGCCGGCGGAGGGGAGTCGACGGAGGACGGCGCTGAAAGATGGCCTCTATTGGCGGCGGCTAGGGTTCCAGCTGGTAGGGACGAGAGAAAAACGATCAAAGGAATGCATATCGTTGTGGTGTGTAAGAAGGCTGGACATCTTGGATAACCACAACCAAACATTAAAAAATGATGACGAACAAAATAAGAATACGAGAACATAAACCTTGTTCATACATAAGATGTGTTACATAAATTCAGGGCCCAACAAAATTATATATTCTCAAAGTAGCATCATCAGGAGTGGGTTGCATGAGAGGCAGCAACACAGAAGCCAGATTTCTATCCTTGGTGTCATAATTAAGGAAAACCATCACTTTACAAAATGTGACAGAATGCACCGCGACGGAAGACTGACACTGGCAAAAAAAACACTGACATGAAGCTAAGTGTTCACCATCACTTTCGTCCCATGACCGCGGGCTCGGTGTTCAAGTCGCACACGCACCACCGCAAGGGCCCGACGCAGTTCCGGGCGCTGGACTACGGCGACGGCGAGCGGAACGGCCGGGTACCTCAAGGGCGTGATTGCGGACATCGTGCGCGACTCCGGCCGTGGCCCGTGGCGCTCCGCTGGCCCACGTCGACTTCCGCGACCCGTCCGCTACAAGCACCGGAAGGAGCTCTTCGTGGCTGCCGAGGGCATGTACACGGGCCAGTCCGTCCACTGCTGCCGTCGCGCTGTTGTCGGCATCGGCAACGTGTTCCCGCTCGCCTCGCTGCCTGAGGGCGCCATCGCCTGGGACGTCGAGCAGCACGTCGGCGACCGCGGTGCCCTCGCCCGCGCCTCGGGCGACTACGCCATCGTCGTCAGCCACAACTCCGACAACGGCGAAGAAGGTGGTGCAGAGCGGCTAGCTGCAGGGCGATGGTGGGGCAGGTGGCCGGCGGCGGGAGGATGGAGAAGCCGCTGCTCAAGGCGGGAGTTCACTAGTTCAGGGTGCTGTACGGCTGCCGGTGATGCGCGGCGTGCTGCTAGGAGGACCACCGAAGCCCGCAGGCCAGGCTCGCCTCCGCCCCGCCCGGCGATGACAACACCATGGGCGCCCTCCTCTTATCGGGCGTGGAGGACCAAGGGAGGCGCGGATCCGCGGCGGCCCGTGCTCTGCCCCGTCCCCGACGTCGAGGGCCTCCGCGAGCCGCCCGTCCTGCCGGTGGTGACGCGGCCGTACACTGCATGACCCAGCCGCCAGTCTGCGCTGGCTAAGGCGCCCGCATGCCTTCGCCGGGTGCAGGTGGGGCTGTCCGGCCTCATCCACCAGCGCCGGAGCAGCTGCTCGACGCGACTCGAGGATGTACGCCACACACCGGTACATGCGCATGAGATCTCTCCGCCAAGCGTCCTCCACGACTTCCTCGCCCGGCTCGACGCGGCTGGGTGGGCGTCCGTGCGCGCGCCGGCGTACACCACGCGCTGGGCCGGTCCCGGGTTGCGCCAAGGGGCTGGTATCCGAGGTGGAGGGGCTGCTCATGTGGTGTTTGATGAAATGCCAAGGAGTGAGGGTGATGAGGAAGAAGAAGAAGACCAAATCAAGTGCCACGTAGACATTTTTTCTTCCAACTCAGCCTGATGTCATCAAACCACTTACCTCCCTCTGTCAGTGTTTTTTTTTGCCATTTCTCAGTGCGGTGCATTTTGCAACATTTTGTAAAGTAGTGGGTTTCCGCTCATGATGACATGATTGTGTTGGTTTTGTGGATACTAGCAAAAATACCCGTGCGTTGCAACGGGAGAAACAAATCCTTGCATGCCCATTTGTCTCCGAATATGAAACTGGTGGACAGAGTAGTCGGCGATGTGGTCCTAAGAAAGAGTAGACTTATGGACAGATAGGAGGAGGCAGTGGTGATGGTAAGATCGAACAATATGTGTTAGAATAATGGGGGTAAAACATCCTCATTACCTTGCTCCCTCTTTCTCATTCTTCTTCCTCCCGCAGCCTTTCTTCCTCCTCTTCCTCTTGGGCCATCCAAAAGGTCCCAGACCCTCCCACCTTCGCCTCCACCTCCGCCACTTGCATCTCCTCCGCATCTGATCTTGCTCTCGAGCCTCCATCTCCACATCTACTTGTTTCTTCGGTCCTCCTCGATGTACAATAGCTGGGCCGACATCCCTGCCAGCCAAGATCCCTTGGTCCTTCCATTCCTTCACATCTCGTAATCCGCCATTATCGCCCAAAGTTTTGATCAATAAAAATATTGACAATCATAATGAATTACTAACATGCGAGCAACAGCCTACCTCAGCGTGTCAATGGGGAAGCAACATTTATGTATGGTCAACTTTGTCGAATGATAAAGGACCTAATGACCAACCGGGTGAACCAGAAGAAATAGGTCTTTTTAGGGCTAAGAAGAAATAGGTAAGCAGCTAGCAACAGATCGATCCCTCCGTTGGACTCCTTAAACAAACCGGGCGAGTCGGGGGAAATTTATTAGAAATTTTGTTCACCATACAATAATTTCACTTTTCTAAAAATTGTTCATAGTTGAAGAAAAACTGTTCGGGAATAAAAATTTGATCACAATTTTTTGTTCATGTTTTCAAGAATTGTTCGTGTTTTCAAAATTGTGTACAGTTTTTCAAAAAGAATTCACGTTTTAGAAAATTATTCATTTTTAAAATTTATTAACTTTTTCGAATATGGTTCATCTTTAGAAAAAAAAATCGTGTTTTCAATTTTCATCACTTTTAAAAAAAACTATTATCATTTATTATTATTATTTTGAATTTAGAAACATGTTCACTATTTCAAACATTCATCGCATTTTTGCTAAGAAAACATGTTTACATTTTAGAAAAAATGTTTACATTTTTACAACAAATGGTTGAATTTTTTGATTTTTTAAAATCTGCCGCTGCATATGTTCGCTCTGCATATTAATCACTCACAGGCTGCAACTCAAGTTGTAAGGGACAATGTCTCTCCTTCGAGGGATTGCTAGTTCGAATCCATTGAGAGCACATTTATTTTTTGAGGGATTTTCGGCTCGTATGGTGCCACTAAATGGGCTGGCCTTTTAAGATCACATCCTGCGCTCTGGCTTTTGGCGGGCCATAAGATTTTTTCACTGTGGGCCAGAAGCTGACTCGGCCCAGGCGAGCAACGGACGAACAGATCGACGGGAGCGGACAACGTACGAAGCTTTGTTCCCCACATCAAAAAAGGAAAAACGTACTAAGCTTTTTTTGACGAAAAAGGTGGAAAAACAATCCTTCTTTTAATATTAGGTAGAGAAGAAGGCCGGAGACCTTGGATAATCACAACCAAATATTGAAGAATGATGACGAACAAAATAGGAATACGAGAACATAAACCTTTTGTTCATGCATAAGACATGTTACATAAATTCAGGGCCCAAGAAAATTAAGTAGCACCATCAGGAGCGAGCTGCACATGAGGTATCTAAATAAAGAGAGTTTTTTTTTACATCTGTGCCCTTGGTTCCTTGTCTCTATTTATTCATCCCCACGCTCTTAACTTTTGCTTAGTTTTTCTCACTCCCTTGCCTGAAACCCTCAGAAGAGGTCACAACGGACGTCACCGTTGGGGTCAGTGCTTTGACCGTTAACTCTGACGAGTGGGGCCGCGTTGGGCGGCGTAGCTGTTCGACTGTTGGGTCGTCCCTTGCATTAAATGCATGCGTGCGCCGCCACGACAGAAGCCTGCTATGCATGCACCCAATAAGGTTGCCTGCATGCGTCGATGCGCGCCGCCACATGCGCCGACCGAGCCCGCATGCGCGGATGCGTGCCGCCACGATACACTTACTGAGCCGCTTTCATGCACGCCAGCCGCCAAGGATGCAGCGACGGTCGCTGCCGCTGGTTCCTCTCTTCTCGCACGCTTGTCTCCTCGATTTATAGCATCGTTTTTTACGATCAATTACAGCCTTTTCGATCCACTCCCATCTGCACCCGTTTTGCTACGATAAATAAATTGAACAAATATGTTGTGGCTGCATGCACTAGCTAGATGGCTACATATTTGTGGCTTGTGTAAAAAAAGAAGGGTTCGTTGTGGCTGCATGAACTAGGTGGTTACTAACAAAGCGAGCTCTCTAAAAAAACAATCAACAAACATGTAGATAGGGCCAACAAGCCCATAACACGATCACATAGTTGAAAGGGTTCCCTAGTTGAAGCTAGGAAGAACTTCATAATAGAATAGATAGAGAACTTAATAATAGAACTTGATAAAAGGGCCAACAAGCCCATAGCATCTCCAACATAGTTCAATTACAACTTAACATAACATAGAGTCAAAAAAAGAAAAATAGATAGAGGGTTTAGAACCCTAGATGCCGCCTTCTCCATCTCGCTCCTCCTCCGGGCGCCCTTCACTGCTCCTCCGGGGCGTTGTCGATGGGGTATAAAAGAGTGTGCATGCATGACACGGTGGGGAAGATGTTGGTGTACTCCATGAACATGTTGTGGGTGGTGAAAGCGATGAACTCGCAGCCACACCAAAACACCCGAGCGAGGAGGTAAAAGGCGTCGAATGTGTCACTACTAGGAAAAGGGCTACTAATGGCGCACCAGTTTTGTCCACTAATGGCGCACTGCTAGTGCGCCATTAGTATCACGCCACTAGTATTTCTTACTAATGGCGCACCACCGGTACGTCATTAGTATCTGGTATACTAATGGCGCACCAAGCAGTGCGCCATTAGTATAGAACACCATGCGCCATTAGTATGCCTCCCAGGGGGCCATATTTAACCATGTGCTTTGGCATACTAATGGCGCACTGTTGGGTGATGCGCCATTAGTGTGATTATAACAGTGCGCCATTAGTGTCTTGTGTGGTGCGCCACTAGTATGAACATTAGGGATTTTTTTTCATTTCTGATATTTTCACAGGTTAAAAAATATTAGAGATAACATACAACACAGATCTGCTTAGCTTACATACAGGGGGCCATATGTAACGATGTTACCTGCGTCCACCAGATCATATCCAACACACAAGTTTCATCATATATAGTTATATACATACATAGCCAACACATAGTTCCATCGTTACATATTACAAAAGTTTCACAATGTTCATTCAACACCGTTATCCATCAATTCACAAAAGTTTCACATTGATACAAAATAAAAACACAAATGGAAAAGAAGCACTCCATCCATGCAAGCTTCCGTGAATTAAATCAAATCTGCAAAATGATAAACAAGAAGTTAGAAGAAGAAGAAGAAGAGAAGAAGAAGAAGACTAGAAGAAGAATAAGAAGAAGAATAAGAAGAAGACTATAAGCTTATTATGTAAACTTGATCATTTTGTGCTAACATAAGTAATTTTGGAGCTAACCTATAGGAAACTAAGCATATAAGCTCTAAGTTAGCATATTAGAGCCAACTTAAGTAAAATGAAGCTAACCTATGTCATTTTGGATAAGAAGAAGAATAAGAAGAAGACTATAAGCTTATTATGTAAACTTGATCATTTTGTGCTAACATAAGTAATTTTGGAGCTAACCTATAGGAAACTAAGCATATTAGAGATAAATAGATAACTAAGTATATATATATATATATATATATATCATTTTGGAGATGTGACATACCTGACATAGTTCAGTTCTCATTGTTCTTCTCCTTCTCCTTCCTCAGCCTGATGCGCCAAGAACGGTGAGGCGGTGGAGGCAGTGGAGGCAGCTGTGGGATGTAGTCTTCTACCACAATTGACGTGGTCATGTCGCCCAGCTGTGGGATCGCTGGCGCCACCACAGGTGCGTGGTAATTGTCAGGCACCACTACCATCGCGAGGCCACCCTCAGCCACCACCATCTCTTGCCCATGGTCAGCCACCACCATCTCTTGCCCATGGTCAGCCACCACCATCTCTTGCCCATGGTCAGCCACCACCATCTCTTCCCCATGGTCAGCCACCACCATCTCTTGCCCATGGTCAGCCACCACCATCTCTTGCACCTGGTCAGCCACCACCACCTCTTGCCCTTGGTCAGCCACCACCAGCGCTAGGTCATCCTCAGCCTGATGCCCATCGTCATCTTGCAGCTCCTCATCCCCACTCTGCTCCTCTTCTCCCCCACTCCAGTCCGGATCATCCTTCTTGTTGTCTTCGCTGCTGCCAGAATCGCTGCTGCTTTCGCTAAGGCCAGAATCACTGTTGCTTTTGCTACAGCCATAATCGCTGCTGCTTTGGCTGTAGCCACTGTCGCTGCTGCTGCTCCCATTGCGTGTCCAAATGCAACAATGACCGTTAAAAATCGATGTGAGACAAAGCCAAATATGGAGGAATAAGAAGAGGCAGAACGCACTGGCATCTTCGTCTTTAGCGTAGCGCATGCGGCACATAGTCTTGTTGAAAACCTTCACGATGAGCATTGTGGCGTCATCGTCGTACCTCAAGAGAAGAAAGTACCCGGTCCGCAGGTCGTAGGCACTGTAGAACTTCTCCCAGCCACGGCACAGGTACATGTGGCCCTCCTCGATCACCAACTCCACGTCCCACAGCCTGCGAACCCCGCTGCCGGCCTGTCGGAGCTTCACATTATCTGGCGGATCTTCACCCAGCATCTTCATAAAAGCGTCAGGCAGCCTCTGCAATTTGGGACAAGGAGTAATGTAGAAAACAACAGACTTATCATAATGAGATGGGTGAAGGGGAGATCTCTCGTTTTATATACCTGCCTCGTGGCTGATACTGAAGAAGAAAGTATGATAGTGAAGAACTCGAAAGCATCCAACTCGTACTCCGGTGAGGCAGAGCGGCGGTGGCTGCTTCCCCCCATCTCTGATAAGCAGCAGAAGAGACCAATTAGTACCCTTACAACATTATAGCAGCATAAATTTTGAGCAGAAGATAATCAACATTAGTCGCAAGTACCCCATATGTCCTATTTTTAGCAAAGTCATGCTAAAATTCACGGAAAATTTCATCATGACCTTTGCTGAAAATAGGACATATGGAGTACCCGAATTTGCCGGAACGGAAGTTAATCGACATTCCGACAAACTCAAGGGCCTCTCGGGGTACCTGCAAATTCATCACGACACAATGGTCGGAGACAAAACCCAGCAACTTTACAAGTCTTTCACAGATTTGTTTGCAAGTTCTGATATGTAATAAAGATGAGCCTCAAGATACAACACATCAAGCATGGAAAACTAGTCAAACGTTTGAGATATCGAGTTTCAAGACATTATACCGCAATTCACTCATAAAGCCATGATTAAATGTGCATAACTACCACTGAGAAAATAATAGGTATCATCTTCTCATGCATAAACTGCATATCCAGAAGGCACATAGCTAGAAAGGGTGAAAATTACATGGACATTAACCTATCCAGTTTTTCATTATGGGATTGCTAAACATCACACATAACAGTACCACCCAAACTTTGAGCTAGCATACAGAGAGCAATGCCATTTTTTGCAACATCAAAACTGAAAAATCAATACACTTTCTAGCATAAGACTAATCTTTTCACCAATGAGCCAAGAGAAAAAGGAATTAGTTATGTGGGGCTTCTAGGCACATCACTGAGTTTGTTCTAGCAAGCGACAATTTTATGTGAGCTATATGTGGTTCATAGCTGAATGTGATCATACTTCAAACTTTTAACTGTATGGGTGGGAAATCTGATGGTTGAACAGCGATTGACTTTGGCAAAAATCAGCGGCTAGTTGAATTGCTTAATTTCAGAATTGAAGCTAATCTCTCGGCTAACCGAATTGCTTACTGCTACTATGGATGAAAGATTGCAGCAAGAGAGCAAGCAAGCAACTCAGCACAAAACACATGCAACCTAACTAGTCTCATGGCAAGTACTTAGTACCAAGCAGCAACAACAAACAGGCACGGTGCAGGGTACAAATTACTACAACAAATTTCCATGAACTGTACTGTCAGCAAAAAACCCTGCTAGAATTACAACAACTACAATGAACCTATTTCAAAAAGATAGAAAATGAACACATAAAAAGAACACTACATATACTCATCTATTTTCCTCAGTTTTTTTAAAAAAGCGACCAAAAAATGGACAAACATGAACTGCAGCTACTGATATGGTCTACTACCAAACATAAACTGCAGAAAAAAGAAAAAGGAGAGGGAAGTGGTTAGGGTTCATGCCCAATACATTAGGTGTACCTAATGCACATGGAGTACTAATTATTCATGTTTGCTAGGCACTACTCCACCAATTTTTTGAACCTAATTTGACCTAAATTCGAGAGGGATTTGACCTAAACCTAGCAAAAGAGAGAAGAAGAGGGCATGGCCGGGAGGGAGGAGAGGAGGAAGTGAGGAGAAGAGAGGCAGAGGGAGGAGGGTTACCTGACCACGATGAGGTGGTGGCTGGAGCGGAGATGACGGAGGACGGAGACGGCGAGCTTGGGGAGGCGGGGATAGACGGCGGGGAGGTCGCGGGCCTCCTCTCCTGGTGGACGTGGGGCCTCCTCTCCTGGTGGACGTGGGGCAGCTCCGAGGCGAGGGAGGCGGTGCTCGGGGGGGAGGCGGCGAAGGGGAGAGGGAGGCGGCGGGGGCGCGTGGGCGCGCGACTGCGGCGAGGTTAGGTCGAGTGGGGGATCTGGCGAGGGAAGGAGAGAGGCCAGAGGGGAATAGGTGGAGTGGGGGGAGGGTTAGCAATGGCACACCTCCCCATAGTGCGCCATAAGTACGACGACAGCAATGGCGCACCACCCTCTGGTGCGCCATTAGTAGTTTTTTTTGATAGCAATGGCGCACCCTCCTCTGGTGTGCCATTAGTAACTTTTTTTCTGACAGCAATGGCGCACCCTCCTCTGGTGCGCCATTAGTAACTTTTTTTTCATTATTTCTTGTTGCATCTAATAATTTGTTTTTATCAAATTTGTTATTTTCATGAGGACTAGAACAGAAGATATCATCAAATATCATCAATTTTTTTTGAAAATATCATCAAATTTGTTTTTTTATTTTTAATTGAAAATATCATCAAATTTGTTATTTGAAGATATCATCAAATTTGTTATTTGAAAATATCATCAAATTTTTTATTTAAAAATATCTTCAAAAAGTGGGGGAGGGTGCGGGTGTCGGCGGCGGCGGTGGAGCGGGCCGGGGGAAGGTGCGGGGTGTCGGCGGCAGCGGTGGAGCGGGGTAGGGTGCGGTGGGTCGTCGGCGGCGGTGGAGCGGGGGAGGGTGCGGGGGGTCGCGGCGGCGGCGGTGGAGCGGGGGGAGGGTGCGGGGGGGTGCTCGGCGGCGAGGGGGATCTGGCGAGGGGGATAGCTATCGAGAGGGAGGGGGGTTGAGATCGAGTGTCCTCATGAATATTCAATATTTTTTCATATGGAATATGAAAAAATATCATCAAATTTGAAAAAATATTCATGAATTCAAAAAGTGCCCATGAAATTTAAAAATATTCATGATATCAAAAAGTAAAAAAAAAGTGCCCATGAAGTTTAAACTAGTAATGGCGCACTATGCAACGGTGTGCCATTAGTAGTTTTGCAAAAAAGTAAAAAAATATAGTAGTGGCGCACTCTATGGCTGGTGCGCCATTAGTAGTTCTAATTACTAATGGCGCACTCTGCCCGGATGCGCCATTAGTATGTTTGAAAAAATGAAAAAAAACATTTTGTTACTAGTGGCGCACTGTGTGCCTGGTGCGCCATTAGTGTTGCATCTCCACATGGTGCGCCATTAGTATATAGTAGTGGCGCACCACTTCTCTGGTGCACCATTAGTGTCAATTCCATCTATAGCCCTTTTCCTAGTAGTGTGTTGGTGAAGTGGGCAAGGAGAGCAACCACCACCCCGTTTTGGATGACCTCCTCGACACGGAACATCCTTGGAGATCCCCACTGGAGGTGGTGGTAGCCGGACGCGAGGAAGAACTCGGTGAAGTTCCTTGCAATCCTCCACCTTGATATCGCCCACACACGTAGTGTGCGCTCAACGTACACGCCGGGAGGGTAGAGCCTCTCTGACACGGTGGGTGGGAAGTGGTAGGTTGGTCCGGTGTACTGCATGGCTGATGATGTGCTAGAAGAAGGAGAAGTGGTCGAAGAGCAAGAAGGGCAGATGGCAGAGAGGATGGGAGATGGATGAGGGATGGCAGAGGAAGAGGGTGGCTTAAATAGCCGTAGTGCTACGTGTTATTTGGTCGTGGCAATAACGGGGTCAAATGTGAAGTAGCCCATTGTCAAACCCACCACAACATCGGGAGTGTACACGCATGGGAAACAGTGGTTTGAAAAAGAAGAAGAAAAAGAAGCTAATTGCACGCGTCGAAATCCGTGGTCATATATATTATATGAACAAAAAGAGACAAATTTTGAATAGTTTGTGGCCATTTTGCATGATAAAAGTAAATTTGACCCTTAAAAATTTGCTCATTTTGCATTTGTATAGAACAAAAAGAACTAAATTTTGCTATGCAATGTCAATTAATTTCAAACGATGCAAAAAGTACCGAGCCAACACGTTCACAAAAAACAGAGCAAACGATGCAAAAAAAACGACGCAATTTGACGACCCAACCAGAGCTTGGTTTCCTTTTGGGCCCAATAACACCGTTTTTTTCGCGGAGTCAGTGGTGGGCGAGCAGCCGAGCACAACCAATAGGATCGCCTCTCGCGGATCACCCCATGATCCAACGATGCGGAGCCGTTCTTGTGATCCAACAGCGCGGAGCCTGCACGCAGCCAACCCCACCTAATTCCTTCTAGAAGACCAGATCTGAGGGCCGTCGCTTGGCGCGAGGGTATGATCGGACGTCTGACGTTGGGAGCTAGGGTTAGGCAAAACCCCGCGGGGTTTAGAGGGGTTTTGAGCTGGTCAACAGGGTTTCGAAGGCTTTGACTGAGCATAACTAATGAGGAAATATACTAAACTTGGTGTATGGTCATTTTCATGAAAAAACCCTAGCTGGCACGATCTAGGTCAAATGAGCACCATTAATTTAAAAAAAAATCAAAAAAATATAAAACCTGCACACACCGTTGTCTTATGTGACAGTTACCAACAAAAAATCATAAACTTGGTCTATGGTCATTTTCATGAGAAAACCTTCACACATATGAGCTATCATGTACATGATTTCATAGAGTTCAAGGAGAGGAGGTAGTGTTACCTTCTGTTTTTGAAAAATAAAATAAAATAAAAAAAATCACCAAGCTTTATTTCAAAGTGAATAAGAAGGATCTGAAGTTAGTTTTCCATTTTCATATTTCAAACATGTTTTTAATAGTTTTTATATTAAAGCATATGTTTTCAAAACAAAATGTAAAAATATGAAGATTAATTCAAAAATAGTGAGACTTTGAATCTACACTATGGAAAGTGAATATGTGTTAATAAAAAACATTTGGCTCATTTAGAGTAGGTCCAAAAAAACTTGATTACAAATGGGCTGTTTACCCTAGCCTCGGAGCTCATTTGGAGCACATTTCTCAAATTCAAATTTATTTGACCTCCTCTAAATCACTTCAAATTTTGCACACATGATCTCCTACACAAACATAGATAGTTTGCCAAGGTTTTACTTGTTTTTGCATTTTCTTGAATTTATACTGTCCAGGTTTGCCAAGGTTTACATGATCTCATTTAGAGCATGCATTTGATTTCCTACACAACATGTGTGATCATTGCAGCACCTAAAATCATATTTCACAACATCTAAACATAACTAACCATAGATTCAGGACAAACAAATATACCACAGGCAAATTTAAGGACAGAAAATATAGATAGCAACCAGATTACTAGCATCAACATAGCCAACCATAACCAAATTCATGAAAACTAAATTTAGTTCAACAAACCATAACCAACGAGATTCAGTTCAACAAACCAAAAGTAACCCAACAGATAAACTTAAAGATTCAGTTCACATCATCACATCATCGATCACATCACACCGGAGTCAGGGCCTTCACGAGGGCGGCATGCTGCCCCTGATCATGTAGTCCTCCCCGCGAATCACTACATCCTCCGCATGAGACAAAAGGTGATCGAAGCAGCCATCCCTTGGCTTTGGCTTGGTGGTGCAGTAGGGGCAGTGCCACTTCTTGGTCTTGCGGTTGTAGAAGGAAGAAACTCCCTTGGCCTTGATCTTCACCACCTCCTTGGCTGTGAAGGATGCGACGTTGCCCTTGGACACTTCATATTCAGAATCATACTGCACACATGAATGAGTTACATTAATACATTATAGATTCATGGATACACTATGTCAAAGGAACTAAATGAAAAAAACTAAATTTCAAGTAGGCTTACCTCATAATCTTCATCATCACTTTCCTCTGGATCATACGGGTGGTACTGGGCCAGCTTCCTCTTTCTACCCCCAACCGTCATCCTCCTGAACATACAATTACATCCATCACTAGTAAATACGGAAGCCAATTGAAAATTTAGATATGCACACATGACACATTGATCATAGGGCTAATATACTCCTAATATACTATGATCATTGTTTTGCATTTTCCATTTTCATGCACACAAACTGAACAACAGAGCTAATATAACTACATATTGTGGACAAGATTTATATACTAATGAATCAAGGGTTACTTTTGGTTATGACATTAAAATTTATATTGTGATTCATACGGTAGGATTGTGATTCTAAACATAACTAATTTCTTAATCAATGGATTCCATTTGGGCATATGACATTCAAAACCCCAATCTGAGTAGCATTCAAAAACAAATCTAATAGGGACCCAATCTAAGGCAACGAATCCGAGTAGCATTAAAAACCCCAATCTGTGAGCACTAAAAACAAATCTAATAAGCATGCATCTGTTCACAACATCTAGCATTTTTGCAACGAATTTATCCAAATCTAAAAACAAATCTAAAAACCCAAATCATTGCAGCACCTAAAATCATAGTTCACAACATCTAGCATTTTTGCAACGAATTTATCCAACAAACCCTAGTCCAAAAAACCCCATCCCCTAACCCATACAAAAAACCCTGGCCCATCCGTCAAACCAACTACTCTAACCATCTGAACTACCGTATGAATCATAATCTAACCAATGCAACTAGGGAGCAACTAACTCTACAAGCTAAGCAAGTGCAAATACCTGCTGCTCCACGACAGGCGGCGCATAGGGGGCATCAGCATGGACTGCGCCGCTCGATGCCGTCACCTTCTGTAGCGATGAGGTAGAGCCCGCCACATCCACAGCGGTTGCGAGTTTCCCCGCACCGCCGTGGACGTCGCTGACATCCGCGGTCACATGCCCTGACCCTGCAGCTCCACCACATCTCTGGCCGCTGCGCCGACGTCGCCAGGAGCGTCGGCCATCTGATAGATGGAGGCGATGAAGGTGAGGAAGAGGATGTGGTGGGGGAGAGCGAGATGGTGCGGTGGAGGCAGTGGAGGAGAGCGAGACGACGCCGGTGGGGGTGAGGAAGACAATGCGGCAGGGAGGGGATTTGGGGGAAAATGGTAGGGGTGATGGAGGTGGTTGCTACCTCTTGAGCATGCGTTGGTTTTCCCTTGAAGAGGAAAGGGTGATGCAGCAAAGTAGCGTAAGTAATTCCCTTAGTTTTTGAGAACCAAGATATCAATCAAGTAGGAGACTACACGCAAATCGCCTAGTACCTGCACAAACAAATAAGAACCTTGCAACCAACACGATAAAGGGGTTGTCAATCCCTTCACGGCCACTTGCAAAAGTGAGATCTAATAAAGATAATAAGAAAATATTTTTGGTATTTTTGTGGTAGATTGGAAAATAAATATTGCAAAATAAATAGCAAACTAGAATTATAGATTGGAAACTTCTATGATGTAAAGTAGACCCGGGTGTCGGTGTCAAAACCGGCGGATCTTGGGTAGGGGGTGTCGGTGTCAAAACCGACGGATCTCAGGTAGGGGGTCCCGAACTGTGCGTCTAGGATCGATGGTAACAGGAGACGGGGGACACGATGTTTACCCAGGTTCGGGCCCTCTCTATGGAGGTAATACCCTACGTCCTGCTTGATTGATCTTGATGAATATGAGTGTTACAAGAGTTGATCTACCACAAGATCGTAATGGCTAAACCCTAGAAGCCTAGCCTGTATGACTATGGTAATGAATGTATCCTTTCCGGACTAACCCCTCCGGTTTATATAGACACCAAGGGGATCTAGGGTTTACATAGAGTCGGTTACATAAGAAGGAATCTTCATAGTCGGTCGCCAAGCTTGCCTTCCACGCCAAGGAGAGTCCAATCCGGACACACGTACAGTCTTCGGCCTTCATGTCTTCACAGCCCATCAGTTCGGCCCATGGATAACAGGCCGGACGCTCGAGGACCCCTTAGTCCAGGACTCCCTCAGTAGCCCCTGAACCTGGCTTCAATGACGAGTAGTCCGGCACGTAGATTGTATTCGACATTGCAAGGCGGGTTCCCTTCTATCCGAACTTCAAGATAGTCTTCGGATGCAGTGATAGTATCCGGACCTGTCACACACACCATACATAATCACACACGAGTCTAATCCGCTAACAGCTTTTATAATATGCCATCACGTCTGCCTGGTCATAATTTTGAACCATTTTTCGTCTGCCGCTTCACGTTTCGAGATGCGGTTGCCATTGGCACGTCTTGTCGAAGCAGAGATCATGCCCCTTTATTACAGGATTCTCATCAATATGGGTGTGGGTGACCCAACCGTGCCGTTTGCATGGTCCTTGGGAATAGGCGAGTTTAAGGCGAGTGGGGAGACGCTTGATATTCGTGGCCTTTATAAGGGGATAAGGATTCCCTTCCTTCACCCACACCTCAGCTCCTCCTCAGTCCTTCCGTCCCTGAGCTCTAGCGCCCAAGCTTTTAGCTTTTCCCTCGACCGAGAAAGCACTCCAAAGATGTCTGGATCCGGAGCTGGGGGTAAGTGGATGGCCTCCTCTGCCAAGAAGAAGGATATCAAGGCGCTCCGGGAGGCCGAGTATCTGGCTAAGGAGATCGTCACCGACTCCCAGCCAAGGGACAGATCGTCCCTACTCCAGAGCCCCATGAGAGGGTTGTGTTTCTCACACATTTCGTCCGCGGGCTGGGCTTCCATCTTCACCCCATTTGTCCGTGGACTGATGTTTTACTACGGGCTAGACTTCCATGACCTAGCTCCCAACTTCATCCTCAACATCACGACATTCATTGTCGTGTGCGAGGCCTTTCTTCGTATCCCGCCTCATTTTGGCCTATGGATGAAGACCTTCAATGTGAAGCCGAAGGTGGTGAGCGGCCAACAAGCAGAGTGCAGAGGCGCCATGGTGGGCAAGATGCCCAATGTTACCTGGCCCGAAGGCTCGTTCATGGAGACGGTGAAAGGGTGGCAATCAGGGTGGTTCTATATCACCGAGTCATGTGGCGCCAACTGGGTGGCGGCTCCCGAATTCTGGTCAGGAATCCCAATGGTGCTCACCTCCTCGCAAGAGAGGGGCCTTACCTGGGGTCCCTCGGACGAGCTGACTGGGCTCCAGACGTGCGTCCAGAACATGATAGATAGGAAGATCAAGCTTGTCAACATGGTCTAGGTCATGCTCATTCGTCGGGTCCTTCCGTGCCAACGCCGGACTTGCTATCTGTGGGAGTACGATCCAGCCAAGCACCAGACGCTACTAGAGCTCTTCGGCACGACGCACGAAGAAATCTGGAGAGTGCTCTTCAAGGCCGGCGAGACGCCACCGCCCACAACCGAAGATCGCGGGCTTAGCTTAAAACGCCAGGCTAACCCGGCAAGTTCTTTTAATGTTTTCAAGGCGTACCCTTTACTAGCATATTTTGAGAGAAAGCCTAAGCTTTCCTACCCATGTTTTCAGGCCTGGATCAAGATAGCGGAGGGGATTAACTATCCGGCTCCGCTGCCCAAAGACAAAGAATTCCCATTATTGACGAAATTGCTTTTTCCGACACCTTATGAGGTGCCAGAGAAGACGGCCAAGAAAGCGGCCAAAGGGGCCAAGAAGGGCCCTCGCCAAAAAGGCGCTCCGAACGTGACGTCCGAAGACGAGACTTCCTCTTCGTCCGCTGACGACGACGACGAAGAGGAAGAAGAAAACGACTCCCTACCTAAAGTGGGGAGGACGAAGAGAGCGGCCCCCATGAATCCGGAGGCGAAAGCGCCTAAGAGGGTTAGAGGCTCCCTCGCGGATAACTCCGTGTGGGATGTTGATAGCAGTCCAGAGCGACCTCGCCGGACCAAGCCCCGGGCCGTCTCGTAAGTACCAGAATCCGAAAACGTCTGGCCTTCCCGGTTTGTAATATTGATATGTCTTAAACTTTGCAGTCCAGCACGCGATGGCTCCACGTGATCCTCGACGGAGGGATCGCTAGACTCAAAGGAGATGGCTAGCATGTCTCCGCCACCTGCTCATTCCGTCTCTCCCAAGGGTGACGACGAGGTGGTGTCGCAGAAGACCTTCCCCGGCCGGGGGAAGCTTCCGGAGATTGTCGGGGTGGCGCCCCAGGACGATTCCTCAGTCACCGGACACATGGGGGAAAAAGCCCCTATGGGGACTGGAGATGGGGGCCGAGTTCCCTTCGGACCTGAGCCGGATACCATTCCGGAGATCTATGCGACTCCAGAGTCCAGCGAACGACATTCCCTAAAAGGAGGGAATGTGCCTGTTCCGCCGGTGACCTCTATCCAACCAGAGGCACTGGATAATATGCTGGAGGCGCTACGAGGCACCTCTATTGTGGATGAACACCGTGCCCTTATGGGCACGGTAATAGAGAAGGTCCAGTTCTTCAAAAGCGGACTGGCCGAAGCCTGCACTAGCCTTCTATCGGGCTTTGAGGTAAGTAATGCGTTTGTAGGAAAAATATCACAGTATAGACAATAGCTCCTGATGCTCTGTTTGGTGTTCGGAAAGAAAAAACCGAACAGAGGATCAAGAAGAAATATCGTAGGAGTCTAACATAAGTTGTCTATGTGAATAAGCAGGTATCGCTGCAGGCTGCCACTGCTCATGCTGCGGAGGTCTCTGGACTGAAGCGGAAACTGGAGCGGGCCGAGGAGGAGCTCGGCCTCATGAAGAAGCAGCTGGAGGATAGCCAAGGTATGCAGTAACTTGCGGTTTTTTTAAGAAAAAATGAATAGTCCGTCCGGACTAAGGTGTCATAAACTTTATTAGGGGCCACGAAAGAGGTGGCAGCCCTCAAGAAGGCGTTAGCCAAGGCTGAGGACAAAGCGGCCAAGGAACGCGCCGCGTGCGAGAAGCACAAGGCCCGGATTGGCGAGGCGCAGCAACAGCTCTAGGGCGCGGTCGAGAGATGTGAGTCCTTGGAGCACGATTGTAAGGCGCAAGAATCCGAACTGGCGATGGCCCGCCAGAGCGCACAGGATGCACGGGCCGAAGCCCAGAACACCCTCCAGGAAATTCAGGCAGCCAAGGATATTGCGGCGGGTAATTCTTTCACTATGCAAAGCAAGTATGTAGAAGAAACGTTCCTTGTACTTATCCGAATTTGAGTTTTCTAGGGGCGTTTACGGATCTGCCGCGCAGTATATCAGATGCTGCCGAGCATTATAGAGCCGAAGAAGGAATGTCTACGGAGAAGCTATTCTGGTCCCAATATCTTGGACCCGAACATCCGTTGTCCTTCAGTGACCATCTGAAGCAGTTGGTCGAGCTGCACAGGTCGGCAGAGATAGCCATGAAGGATCTGATAGTACGGCTATGGCTTGCCGAGCCTATACCTAGCAGCTACTTCAGACTTGTTAAGCGGCTTGTAAGTGCCTGTTCGCGGCTCGAAGCCGTGAAGTAGTCGGTCTGTATTGAAGGTGCTCGTATGACATTTGCCCGCGTCAAGACGCATTGGGCAAAGCTGGATGCCAAGAAGCTGATGACCGAGGGGCCGCCGGAGGGCAAGGAGCATCGTCGACCCGAGCACTATTTTGATGGCGTCCTGGAGGGGTCCCGCCTTGTGGCAGAGCAATGTTCGAAGGATGTCATATTCCCATGAGAACATTTGTATTATCCTGTCCTATAATATGGAACAATGATGTTATGTATTATAATGCTTGCGATTTACATTTTACCTCCTGTGCGGCCGTTTTATGAAATCTGAGGGTTGACCAGTCGTTGGCTTCTGCCCCCATGTAGATAGTACGGGGGTGTTCAGGATAAATCTAAACACTCTTTACTCCACATTCTGGTCCTTAAAGGAGGTGTTTAGCGCAACAAACAAGGCAATCATACTATGCATCCTTTACCGCCCTCACTTAGCCATAGGAGTTTGAAAATTAAGAAAGTTGGCGAAGCCCCTGGTATTCGGAAGGCCGAACTAGGGGTGTTATACACGCCTAATCAGAGGAACCGATTCTTCGCAAGAAGCGGAAAAAATCTCTAACGATTTGGAACCTCTTGAATAGCTGACCAACTCTCGCCGCATCATGACAGTCAGTTTTTGGCTTTCTCTACCGAGGTGCTCGTCCAGAAGAACCGGGACACAATCACAGTAGTTCTCCCTTTACTACCCTAGCCAATATGGTGGAACATAAGGTAGTAAGCACAGGAGCCGGGCAACCCAACTATTGACCAAAGACATGATTCAGAGCTGATGCATATAATGCTATAAGTTCGGGGTGCCAAACTATACTGAAAAAGTGTTCGGACTTTTATTGCCGTAATGCAGGGTGTAATGAAGCCCCTGGCGCAGTAATACGTACCATGGTGTACGTGTGCAATAAGTAATATATACAAAGGTGAGGAAACAGGAAAATTAAGTAATAAGCTGACGCCACCAGTTATTCACCATTGTGATGTAATTAGTACGTCGAGGTGTACTTTGTGCAAGTAATGCGATAAGCAAGTAAAGCTATTTAACATGCCGCAACCAAGGGCGAGCTGCGTGTGGGTATGTAAAACAAGTATGGAAATCGTTTAATAGAGACCACCTAGGGATCCCCTTGTATGCCAGAGCTCCTTGCCTCCTTGGTGTGTTCTGCAAACGGGTCGTCCGCATAGACCTCGAAAAGAGAAAAACCCCGTAATAAAAAGAAAAAAATAAAGGCATGTGAATCCCAGGGTCGGGTCAAGCCGCACTATGGATCGCGAGCGAGTTATGCCTCCATCAGTACCCGTGGGGTTTTGAGTGTGTAGTTATGTACGCGCGGTGCAGATACCATTTCCTCATCGGGACTGGGACGGAGGCCGAATTTACTAATTCAGCTCTTGACGAACCGAGCTGCCCTGTTGTAGTGTAGTCCGGACCTTCTTAACGATGTCCAGGGGCTCGGCGGCCGGATTATGGTGCCGCTTGAGAAGCCCGCTCTGTACTTCTGCTGCTAGGGCGACGATATGCTCCTCTGTACAGAGGGAACGTTCCGTGTTTCCATTTACTGTAATGATGCCGCGTGGACCGGGCATCTTGAGCTTGAGATAAGCATAATGTGGCATCACGTTGAATCTAGCGAACGTGGTTCGTCCGAGCAGTGCGTGGTAGCTGCTGCGGAAGGGGACGATATCGAAGATTAGCTCTCCGCTCCGGAAGTTATCCAGGGAACCGAAGACCACCTTCAGCATGATCGAGCCCGTACAACGGGCCTCTACGCCTGGTATAACTCCTTTAAAGGTAGTTATTGTGGGCTTGATTCATGAGGGATTAATGCCCATTTTGCGTACTGTATCCTAATAGAGCAGGTTAAGGCTGCTACCACCGTCCATTAGGACTCGTGTCATGTGAAATCCGTCGATGATTGGGTCGAGTACCAATGCGGCCGAACCGCCATGACGGATGCTAGTTGGATGATCACGACTATCAAAGGTGATCGAGAATGATGACCATGGGTTGAATTTTGGGGCGACTGGCTCTACCGCATAAACGTCCCTGAGTGCGCGCTTGTGCTCCCTTTTGGGGATGCATGTAGCATATATCATGTTCACCGTTTTGACTCGAGGCGGGATTTTTTTCTGCCCCCAGTGTTCGGCTGCCAGGGATCCTCGTCTTTGTCCTCGCTTTGCGATTCCCCTTCCTTGTTTCCGCTATTTACCTTGCTGGCTTGCTTAAAGACCCGACAGTCTCTGTTAGTATGGTTGGCCAGTTTGTCTGGGGTGCCATGTATCTGGCACGGACGATCGAGTATGCGGTCCAAGCTGGATGGTCCTCCGCCCTTCCTTTTATAGGGCTTCTTTCGCTGGCCGGACCTGGAGCCACTGAATCCGACGTGAACTGTAGTGTCATCGGTGTTATCGCCATTGCTTCGGCGTTTGTGTCTGTTGCACCAGAGCTTGCTGGTGCTATTTTTGGCCTCAGAGGGGCCTGCTTCATTGGCTGTGTTTGTACTGCAAGCCAGCCAACTATCCTCTCCCGCACAAAAGCGGGTCATAAGTGTCGTGAGGGCTTCCATGGACCTCAGCTTTTCTTGGCCGAGGTGGCGGGTGAGCCATTCGTCACGGATGCTATGCTTAAAGGCCGCTAGGGCTTCGACATCCGGACAGTCAATGATCTGGTTCTTTTTGGTTAGGAACCTAGTCCAGAATTTTCTGGCTGATTCTCCAAGTTGTTGAACTACGTGGCTTAAGTCATCGGCATCGGGTGGCTGGACATATGTACCTTGGAAGTTGTCAAGCAAGGCTTCTTCCAAGTCCTCCTAGCTGCCAATGGAATTCTCGGGCAGGCTATTTAGCCAGTGTTGAGCTGGTCCTTTGAGTTTTAGTGGGAGGTATTTGATGGCATGGAGGTCATCTCCACGGGTCATGTGGATGTGGAGAATAAAGTCCTCAATCCATACTACAGGATCGGTTGTTCTGTCGTATGATTCAATATTGACGGGCTTGAACCCCTCGGGGAATTCGTGATCCAGCACCTCATCTGTGAAGCAGAGAGGGTGTGCGGCGCCTCTATATTGGGCCGCATCACTGCATTCCTCCGATGAAGTCCGTCTGCAGTAATCGGCCCGGGTGTGACAAGGTTTGTCACGTCCGAATAGGTAGCCGTCATCCCGAGTCGGGAAGCATCCTCGCGATCCGTAGATTGATCTGGTGTGTCCCTGCTCTACTGTCCATCTCCTGCCCAAGGTCGTATGGATGGTCCCGAGCTGTTCTGTCCCTGTTTTTGTGAGGCGGTGGGGCGGGCTGTTGTTCGGCTTGAGTTGTCGTTTTATCCCGATCGTGGGGTGGTCGGTCCACCATACTGTCCTGACCACGTGGTGGTCGGTCCGCATTGCGTGAGGGAGGTATGGGATCTGGTGCCTCCTCATCAAACTGAGGCAGTAGTTTGCGCTTTGGGTAACTCTTGGCTGGGCGCTCAAGGCCGTATTCCTCGGCTGCCAGGACATCAGTCCACCTGTCAATGAGCATGTCTTGATCAGCTTGGAGCTGCTTCTTCTTCTTCTTCTTCAGGCTTCTTGTACTGGCTATTAGCTGGCGCTTGAAGTGCTCCTACTGGAGGGGTGCTTCAGGCACGATGAAGTCCTCATTGCCGAGGCTCTCATCATCCTCGGAGACTGGACGATAACTATCATCGTCTGGGTCATTGGGCATGGCCTGTTTATCAGGGTTATCTTGCCCGTTGTCTTGTTCCTCCTGTTCGGATGCAGCCCCGTGATGACCCACAAGTATAGGGTATCTATCGTAGTCCTTTCGATAAGTAAGAGTGTCGAACCCAACGAGGAGCAAAAGGAAATGATAAGCGGTTTCCAGCAAGGTATTCTCTGCAAGTACTGAAATAAGTGGTAACAGATAGTTTTGTGATAGGATAATTTGTAACGAGCAACAAG
Organism: Triticum urartu; assembly: GCF_003073215.2. NCBI lineage: Eukaryota > Viridiplantae > Streptophyta > Magnoliopsida > Poales > Poaceae > Triticum > Triticum urartu. The sequence continues at coordinate 462,892,294 of NC_053026.1, read as the reverse complement.
TAACAAAAGTAAATAAAGTGTAGCAAGGTGGCCCAATCCTTTTTATAGAAAATGACAAGCCTGGACAAACTCTTATATGATGTAAAGCGCTCCCGAGGATACATGGGAATATCGTCAAGCTAGTTTTCATCGCGCTCATATGATTCGCGTTCGGTACTTTGATAATTTGGTATGTGGGTGGACCGGTGCTTGGGTGCTTCCCTTACTTGGACAAGCATCCCACTTATGATTAACCTCTATTGCAAGCATCCGCAAATACAACAAAAGTATTAAGGTAAACCTAACCATAGCATGAAACATATGGATCCAAATCAGCCCCTTACGAAGCAACGCATAAACTAGGGTTTAAGCTTCTGTCACTCTAGCAACCCATCATCTACTTATTACTTCCCAATTCCTTCCTCTAGGCCCAAACAATGGTGAAGTGTCATGTAGTCGACGTTTAAGAGTATCCGGCAAAGGTTTAAGCTCAAACACAGGATCACCCTTGGGTGGGGGAGGATCCCCTAGGATTTCAACAGGTAAATTGTTTTTCAGAATAGGTTCCTGTTTAAAGAATACTTCATCTAATTCCATTCTTTCATTCATAAACATATCATTTTCATGGTCTCGCAAATATTGTTCTAAAGGATCACTAAGAGGTACGGCAATAGAACCAAGACCAATAATTTCATCCTTACTAGGTAATTCTTCTTCACGGTGTTGTCTACTAAATTTAGAGAAATTAAATTCATGAGTCATATCATCTAAACCGACAGTAACAACATCTCTTTTGCAATCTATGGTATCATTAACAGTATTTAAGAAGGGTCTACCAAATATAATGGGACAAAAACTATCTTGTGGGGAACCAAGAACAAGAAAATCAGCAGGATATTTAGTTTTCCCACACAAGACTTCAACATGTCTAACAATTCCCATTGGTGAAATAGTATCTCTATTAGCAAGTTTAATTGTGACATCAATATCTTCTAACTCAACAGGTGCAATGTCATGCATAATTTCTTTGTATAAGTCAATAGGTATTGCACTAGCACTAGCACCCATATCACATAAGCCATGATAACAATGATATCCTATTTTAACAGAAATAACAGGCATACCTACCACAGGTCTAGGCTTATCTGTATCACGGGGTTTAGCAATTCTAGCAGTTTCATCACAGAAACAAATAACATGCCCATCTATATTATCGGACAAGAGATCTTTAACAATAGCAATATTAGGTTCAACTTTAACTTGCTCAGGAGGTGTATATGTTTTAATATTGCTTTTATGAACCACAGTTGAAGCTTTAGCATGATCCTTTATCCTAACAGGGAAAGGTGGTTTCTCAACATAAGAAGTAGGAACAATAGGATCATTATAAGTAATAGTATTTTCTTCAACTTTAATAGGTGCTGCTACTTTTACTTCTATGGGAGGATGATATTTAAACCACTTCTCCTTGGGGAGATCAACATAAGCAGCAAAAGATTCATAGAAAGAAGCTACTATCTCAGGGTCAAGTCCATATTTAGTGCTAAATTTACGAAAAATATCGGTATCCATAAAAGATTTAACACAATCAAAACTAGGTGTCATACCTGAATCCTTACCATTTTCGAGGTCCCAATCTTCGGAGTTGCGTTTAATTCTTTCCAATAAATCCCATTTGAATTCAATAGTCTTCATCATAAAAGAGCCAGCACAAGAAGTATCAAGCATGGTGCGATTGTTATCAGAAAGCCGAGCATAAATTTTTTGAATAATCATTTCTCTTGAGAGCTCATGATTGAGGCATGAATATAACATTGATTTAAGCCTCCCCCAAGCTTGAGCGATGCTTTCTCCTTCGCGAGGCCAAAAATTATATATATAATTGCGGTCACGATGAACAAGATGCATAGGATAAAACTTTTGATGAAATTCCAATTTCAATCATTTGTAATTCCAAGACTCCATATCATCACATAGCCTGTACCATGTCGATGCATCTCCCCTCAAAGATAAAGGGAATACCTTCTTCTTAACAACATCTCCGGGTACACCTGCAAGATTAAATAATCCACAAACTTCATCCACATATATTAGATGCTCATCAGGATGTTTTGTTCCATCTCCCAAAAAAGGATTAGCTAGCAGTTTTTCTACCATACCCAAAGGAATTTCAAAGCAAGCATTTTAATTTTTAATAGGTTCAGTAGGTTGAGGAGCAACTCTTTGCTCTACTGGTCGGGGTGAAGGTACCCCGAACAAGCCCCTCAGAGGATTACTTTCCATAGTAACAAGTGACAGTAAATTTCAGCACACTATATAAATTTTTCCTTACCAAATTCCACCTACCAAAGGCGCTTTACTCCCCGGCAACAGCGCCAGAAAAGAGTCTTGATGACCCACAAGTATACGGGATCTATCGTAGTCCTTTCGATAAGTAAGAGTGTCGAACCCAATGAGGAGCAGAAGGAAATGATAAGCGGTTTCCAGCAAGGTATTCTCTGCAAGTACTGAAATAAGTGGTAATAGATAGTTTTGTGATAGGATAATTTGTAATGAGCAACAAGTAACAAAAGTAAATAAAGTGCAGCAAGGTGGCCCAATCCTTTTTGTAGCAAAGGACAAGCCTGGACAAACTCTTATATGATGTAAAGCGCTCCCGAGGACACATGGGAATATCATCAAGCTAGTTTTCATCACGCTCATATGATTAGTGTTCAGTACTTTGATAATTTGGTATGTGGGTGGACCGGTGCTTGGGTGCTGCCCTTACTTGGACAAGCATCCCACTTATGATTAACCTCTATTGCAAGCATCTGCAAATACAACAAAAGTATTAAGGTAAACCTAACCATAGCATGAAACATATGGATCCAAATCAGCCCCTTACGAAGCAACGCATAAACTAGGGTTTAAGCTTCTGTCACTCTAGCAACCCATCATCTACTTATTACTTCCCAATGCCTTCCTCTAGGCCCAAACAATGGTGAAGTGTCATGTAGTCGACGTTCACATAACACCACTAGAGGAGAGACAACATACATCTCATCAAAATATCGAACGAATACCAAATTCACATGACTACTAATAGCAAGACTTCTCCCATGTCCTCAGGAACAAAAGTAACTACTCACAAAGCATAAACATGTTCATAATCAGAGGGGTATTAATGTGCATATAGGATCTGAACATATGATATTCCACAAATTAAACCAACTAGCATCTACTACAAGGAGTAATTAACACTACTAGCAACCTACTAGCACCAATCCCGGACTTGGAGACAAGAATTGGATACAAGAGATGAACTAGGGTTTTGAGATGAGATGGTGCTGATGAAGATGTTGATGGAGATTGCACTCTCCCGATGAGAGGAGCGTTGGTGATGACGATGGCGATGATTTCCCCCTCCGGAGGGAAGTTTCCCCGGCAGAACAGCCCCGTCAGAACCCTAGATTGGCTTCGCCAAGGTTCCGCCTCATGGCGGCGGAGTTTCATCTAAGAAGATGGCTTATGATTTTTCCCATCGAAAGAGTCCATATAGCAGAAGATGTTCACTGGAGGGCCACCAGGGGGCCCACGAGGTAGGGGGGCACGCCCAGGGGGTAGGGCGTGCCCCCACCCTCGTGGGCAGGGTGTGGCCCCCCTGGTGAAGTTTTTGCGCTCAATGTTTTTTTATATATTTGGAAAACATCATCCGTGAAGTTTCAGGACTTTTGGAGCTGTGCAGAATAGGTCTGTAATATTTGCTCCTTTTCCAGCCAGAATCCCAGCTGCCGGCATTCTCCCTCTTTATGTAAACCTTGTAAAATAAGAGAGAATAGGCATAAGTATTGTGACATAATGTGTAATAACAGCCCATAATGCAATACATATTGATATAAAAGCATGATGCAAAATGGACGTATCACCCCGACAGGGTCTTCATTGTTTTCGGCGTCGCCCGGAGTACTATTTTCTCCGGTGCCAGTGTTGCCATCATTTGAGCGACGAGGCTTAGAGCGGCGTTTAGGGCACCAGCGCTTGGATTGTGTCTCAGAAGGTTTATTCGCAACTGGATCTCCTTTTTCATCGTCGCTAGCTTTTTTAGGTGTGTTGACCATGTACATATCATACGAAGAGGTGGTCGTCCAACGTCCAGTGAACAGCGGGTCTTGGCCTTGCTCCATGTCGGCACCGTCGTCCATACCATCGATGTCTTCGGAGCCGTAATCAAGCATGTTGGTTAAGTCATCGACAGTGGCTATGAAGTGGGTGGCGGGTGGGAAGCGAAATTTCCCATCATCAGCCTCTGGCTCAAACCGAACATAGTTCATCAGTGAGTCCTTCTCCAAGGACAAGTTCTTTAAAGAGTTTAGCACATCACCCAAAGGTGAGTGTTGGAAGATGTCTGCGATGCTAAATTTGAGAATCGATAACCGATCCAGCTCGGTGTCCGCAGGCGTACCCGGTCCGGGACTTATAGCTGGAGACGAGTTCGGAGTTCCATTGACGCAAATATTACGGGGTGCCAAGTCCGTGTGCGGATCCAACGCCACGGACTCTATGGCCTCGGATGGCATGATCTGCTCCGGTTCTAAGGCCGTTGCAGATGTGATCCGGTGACAGATTTAAGTCATGTTCATCAAGGTGAGGAGGAGCGATCGCTGCGGTCTCAAATCCATTGAAGATCAAGTCTCCATGGATATCCGCGATGTAGTTCAAGCTTCCAAATCGGACCTGGTGGCCAGGGGCGTAGCTATCGATCTGCTCCAGATGGCCAAGCGAGTTGGCCCGCAGTACGAAGTCGCCGAACACGAAAATCTGTCCAGGGAGGAAGGTTTCTTCTTGGACAGCGTCACTATAGACGATTGAAGGGGCCATCGAACCTTTCGTTGACGGCACAATGGAACTCTCAATGAAAGCACCAATGTCGATGTCAAACCGGCGGATCTTGGGTAGGAGGTCCCGAACTGTGTGTCTAGGATCGATGGTAACAGGAGACGGGGGACACAATGTTTACCCAGGTTCGGGCCCTCTCTAAGGAGGTAATACCCTACGTCCTGCTTGATTGATCTTGATGAATATGAGTGTTACAAGAGTGGATGTACCATGACATCGTAATGGCTAAACCCTAGAAGCCTAGCCTGTATGACTATGGTAATGAATGTATCCTTTCCAGACTAACCCCTCCGGTTTATATAGACACCGAGGGGATCTAGGGTTTACATAGAGTCGGTTACATAAGAAGGAATCTTCATAGTCGGTCGCCAAGCTTGCCTTCCACCCCAAGGAGAGTCCAATCCAGACACAGGTACACTCTTCGGCCTTCATGTCTTCATAGCACATCAGTCCGGCCCATGGATAACTGGCCGGACGCCCGAGGACCCCTTAGCCCAGGACTCCCTCAGGGGGTCCCGAACTGTGCGTCTAGGATCGATGGTAACAGGAGACGGGGGACACAATGTTTTACCCAGGTTCGGGCCCTCTCTATGGATGTAATACCCTACTTCTTGCTTGATTGATCTTGATGAATATGGGTATTACAAGAGTTGATCTACCACGAGATCACAATGGCTAAACCCTAGAAGCCTAGCCTGTATGACTATGGTAATGAGTGTCCTTTCCAGACTAACCCCTCTGGTTTATATAGACACCGGGGGGGGGGGGAATCTAGGGTTACATAGAGTCGGTTACATAAGAAGGAATCTTCATAGTTGGTCGCCAAGCTTGCCTCCCACGCCAAGGAGAGTCCAATCCGGACACAGGTACAGTCTTCGTCCTTCATGTCTTCACAGCCCATCAATCCGGCCCATGGATAATAGGACGGACACCCGAGGACCCCTAAGTCCAAGACTCCCTCAGTAGCCCCTGAACTTGGCTTCAATGACGAGGAGTCCGGCGCACAGATTGTCTTCGGCATTGCAAGGCGGGTTCCCTTCTATCCGAACTTCAAGATAGTCTTCGGATGCGATGATAGTATCCGGACCTGTCACACACACACACACCATACATAACCGCAGAGAGAATATATTTTTACACGAGTCTAATCTGCTAACGGCTTTTTACAACATGACATCACGTGTGCCCGGTCACAATTCCGAACCGCTTTCATGTTTCGACGCCCCACGTCCCGAGACGCGGTTGCCATTGGCATGTCTTGTCAAAGCAGAGATCGTGTCCCCTTATTGCGGGATTCTCATAAATGCGGGCATGGGTAACCCAACCGTGCCGTTTATACAACCCTTGGGAATAGGCGAATCTTAAGGCGAGTGATGAGGCATTTAATATTCACTGCCTTTATAAGGGGATAAGGATTCCCTCTTCCTCTCTCACGCCCTCTCTCTGTCTCCGCCTTTCCAATCTCGAGCTCCAGCGCCCAAGTTCTCATCTCCTTTCCACTCAAGTGGCCATGTCCGGATTCGGAGGTCAAGGCAAGTGGATGGTCTCCTCCGTCAAGGAGGAGGACATTACTGAGCTTCGGGCAGCCGGATACTTGGCAAATGAGATCACTCACCGGCTGCCGACCGAGGGACAAGTCGTCCCCACGCCAAAGACCACCGAGAGGGTAGTGTTCATCCCCCATTTCTTCCACGGGCTAGGGTTTCCACTCCACCCTTTCGTCCGCGGGTTGATGTATTATTACGGGATAGATTTCCATGATCTGTCCCCGAATTCCTTCCTTAACATCTCGGCTTTCATAGTCGTGTGTGAGGCCTCCCTCCGTATCCATCCCCACTTCAGGCTGTGGCTCAAAGTCTTCAATGTGAAGCCGAAGGTGGTGGATGGCCAGCACGCGGAGTGCGGAGGAGCCATGGTGAGCAAGCTACCCAACGTCTACTGGCCGAAAGGCACTTTTGTGGAGACAGTAAAGGAGTGGCAGAGACAATGGTTCTACATCACAGAACCCCGCGGCACCACCTGGGCCGCGGCTGCCGAATTCCGCTTCGGTGCTCCCATGCGACTCACCTCCTGGGCTGAGAAGAGTCCGGACTGGTGCTCACCCGATGAGCTGATAGCATTGTAGACGCGCGTCCAGAGCATGATATCCAAGGATGTCAAGCTCGTCGATGTAATCCAGGTGATGCTTGTTTGCTGGATTCTCCCTTGCCAGCGCAGAAGTCGCCCTCTGTGGGATTTAAATCCGAAGAAGCATCAAATCCTGGTGATGCTCTTCGAAACCACCGACGAAGATGCCTGGAAGCTGCTCTTTAAGGGCAACAAGAAGCCACCAGCCACAGATTCAGACCGTGGTCACGATTGTAAACACCCCGCCAGCGAGGTATGCTATTTTTTATGTATCCCCAACTTAATTTTTTTGAGGATGATGTGTGAGTTTATCATTTCCTTTTCAGGACTAGATGGAGAGGGCGAAGCGGATCTAGTGTCTGGCCCCGCTGCCCGAAGAACCGGTCATCCCGCGTATGGCGAAGATGCTCGCGCCGGCGCTGATACGTCTCCAACGTATCTATAATTTTTGATTGCTCCATGCTATATTATCTATTGTTTTGGACATTATTGGGCTTTATTATCCACTTTTATATTATTTTTGGGACTAACCTATTAACCAGAGGCCCAACCCAGAATTGCTGTTTTTTTACCTATTTTAGGGTTTTGAAGAAAAGGAATATCAAACGGAGTCCAAACGTAATGAAACCTTCGGGAACGTGATTTTCTCAATGAACAAGACCCAGGAGACTTGGACCCTACGTCAAGACACAAAGGAGGAGGCCACGAGGTAGGGGGCGCGCCTACCCCCCAGGTGCGCCCTCCACCCTCGTGGGCCCCCTGTTGCTCCACCGACGTACTCCTTCCTCCTATATATACCTACGTACCCCCAAATGATCAGATACGGAGACAAAACCCTAATTCCACCACCGCAACTTTCTGTATCCACGAGATCCCATCTTGGGGCCTATTCCGGAGCTCCGCCAGAGGGGGCATCGATCACAGAGGGCTTCTACATCATCACCATAGCCCCTCCGATGAAGTGTGAGTATTTCACCTCAGACCTACGGGTCCATAGTTAGTAGCTAGATGGCTTCTTCTCTCTTTTTGGATCTCAATACAATGTTCTCCCCCTCTCTTGTGGAGAGCTATTCGATGTAATCTTGTTTTTGCAGTGTGTTTGTTGAGACCGATGAATTGTGGGTTTAAGATCAAGTCTATCTATGAACAATATTTGAATCTTCTCTGAATTCTTTTATGTATGATTGGTTATCTTTGCAAGTCTCTTCGAATTATCAGTTTGGTTTGGCCTACTAGATTGATCTTTCTTGCAATGGGAGAAGTGCTTAGCTTTGGGTTCAATCTTGCGGTGTCCTTTCTCAGTGACAGTAGGGGCAGCAAGGCACGTATTGTATTGTTGCCATCGAGGATAACAAGATGGGGTTTTCATCATATTGCATGAGTTTATCCCTCTACATCATGTCATCTTGCTTAAGGCGTTACTCTGTTTTCATTAACTTAATACTCTAGATGCATGCTGGATAGCGGTCGATGAGTGGAGTAATAGTAGTAGATGCAGGCAGGAGTTGGTCTACTTGTCTCGAACGTGATGCCTATATACATGATCATACCTAGACATTCTCATAACTATGGTCAATTTTTTCAATTGCTCAACAGTAATTTGTTCGCCCACCGTAGAATACTTATGCTCTCGAGAGAAGCCACTAGTGAAACCTATGGCCCCCGAGTCTATCTTCATCATATTAATCTCCCAATACTTAGTTATTTCCTTTGCTTTTATTTTACTTTGTATATTTATCACAAAAATACCAAAAATATTATCTTATCATATCTATCAGATCTTACTCTCGTAAGTGGCCGTGTAGGGATTGACAACCCCTTATCGCGTTGGTTGCGAGGATTTATTTGTTTTGTCCAGGTGTGAGGGACTCGCGCGTAGACTCCTACTAGATTGATACCTTGGTTCTCAAAAACTGAGGGAAATACTTACGCTACTTTGCTGCATCATCCCTTCCTCTTCAGGGAAAACCAACACAGTGCTCAAGAGGTAGCAAGAAGGATTTCTGGCGCCGTTGCCGGGGAGGTTCGCGCAAGTCAAGATTTGACTCCCGACAATGATCCATTTCTGGCGCCATTGCCGGGGAGGTCTAAGCAAAAGTCAATATACCAAGTACCCATCACATACCCTTATCTCCCGCATTACATTATTTGCCATTTGCCTCTCGTTTTCCTCCCCCCACTTCACCCTTGCCGTTTTATTCGCCCTCTCTCTCTATCCTCCCTCTCTTTCTCTATTTGCCTCTTTTGCCCGCTTGCTTTTTGTTTGCTTGTGTGTTAGTTTGCTTGCTTGTCACGATGGCTCAAGATAACACTAAATTGTGTGACTTCACCAATACCAACAATAATGATTTTATTAGCACTCCGATTGCTCCTCTTACCGATGCTGAATCTTGTGAAACTAATACTGCTTTGCTGAATCTTGTCATGAAAGCTCCATTTTTCGGCCTTCCTAGTGAAGATGCCGCTACCCATCTAAATAGCTTCATTGATTTGTGTGATATGCAAAAGAACAAAGATGTGGATAACGATATTGTTAAATTGAAGCTATTTCCTTTTTTGCTTAGAGATCGTGCTAAAGCTTGGTTTTCGTCTTTGCCTAAAAATAGTATTGATTCATGGAACAAGTGCAAAGATGCTTTTATCTCTAAGTATTTTCCTCCCGCTAAGATCATCTCTCTTTGAAACAATATTATGAATTTTAAGCAACTTGATCATGAACAGGTTGCACAAGCTTGGGAGAGAATGAAACTAATGATATGTAATTGCCCTACTCATGGTTTAAATTTGTGGATGATTATACAAAAATTTTATGCCGGATTGAATTTTGCTTCTAGAAATCTTTTAGATTCGGCCGCGGGAGGCACTTTTATGGAAATCACTTTAGGAGAAGCTACTAAACTCCTAGATAATATTATGGTTAATTATTCTCAATGGCATACTGAAAGATCTATTAATAAAAAGGTGCATGCGATAGAAGAAATTAACACTACAAAAAAAGACACATCCGTGACATTTTGGGCTGAACGATTTTTTTTCTATCATACATATGACACTTCTATGACGATAATTGTGACAAAACCCGGTATCATCATAGATGTGGTGGGCTCCTACTTCTATGACAAAAAATCATGATAGAAAATGGGCTTTTCGTCCTGGGCGGGCCGGAGACGCAGCTGCATGACATTCTTTGGGCCGTCCATGACGAAAAAACCATGGTAGAAGCGAGGGGGAGGAAAATTTCGGGGAGTTCCCGGTTACGGTGGGAGGTTGGGGGTCGAGCGATGCGCGTTTCTCTCATACATGTACGCGCGTGTGTGCGAGGCGTTGGCTCTAACTGAACCCGAGCGAGGCGTTGGGCTCTAACTGAACCCGAGCGATTGCACTGCAGGCTACGCGTTACTTAACCCGATCGATTGATCGATGGCTGTTAACTGAACCCGATCGAGTGATTCCTTCGCTACTTCTACTAACTGAAGCCGATCGATTGGATGAACAGTGAGCGTTGCCGGGGGGGGGGGGGGGGGGGGGGGGGGGGGGGTGGGTGAACAGTGAGCGGTGGCGTTGCCTCTGGGTGAACAGGACCCCGTGGTGTTGAGGGCTGGATGAACAGTAGACGGTGGAGGGGTGCCCGTGGAGGGGTGATTGAACAGGACCCCGTTGTGTGGAGGGCTGGATGAACAGTAGATGGTGGAGGGGTGCCCGTGGAGGGGTGGTTGAACAGTAGCCGGTGGAGTAGCGCGCGGTGGAGGCTGGATGAACAGGAGCCCGTGGAGGCTGGAGGAGGTCGACGGTAGCCCGTGGAGGCTGGAGGAAGTCGATGGTGGAGATGAACAGTATCCCGTGGAGTCCCGTTTTGCGGTACGCCACACCCCTCCCGATGAACAAGACCCCCGTTTCGACCGTAGGAGGTCCGTTTCGTCCGTTTTGCGGTACGCCACACCCCTCCCGATGAACAGGACCCCCGTTTCGATCGTAGGAGGTCTGTTTCGTCTGTTTTGCAGTACGCCACACCCCTCCCGATCATCAGGACCCCCGTTTCGACCGTAGGAGGTCAGTTTCGTCCGTTTTGCGGTACGCCACACCCCTCCCGATCAACAGGACCCCCGTTTCGACCGTAGGAGGTCCGTTTCCTCCGTTTTGCGGTACGCCAGACCCCTCCCAATCAACAGGACACTGTTCCAAACATAGGAGGTCTGTTTCCTCCGTTGTGCGGTACGCCAGGCCTCGTTTCCATCGCCTGTTCCGTCCAAGCCCTCCCGATGAACACGACCACGCATTCCGTTCCGACCCAGCCGGTTGGCTCCCACGCGTTCCGTTGCCTCCAGATAAACACGACGCATTCCGTTGCCTCCCCATGAACATGACGCATTCCGTTGCCTCCCCATGAACACGACAACGGTGATGTTTCTCCGTTCCGACCCAGCCATGTACACGAGCCCTGGCCGTACATATGCGCGAGTAAGTGTTCGAGACCCCGCCCGTATGTACACATACGTTGCCGTATTTTCTTTCTTGCACCCTGGCCATTGTACGTACGTGTACATGCTACGTGCGCGCCTCTACTACGACACGTACACGCCTCTACTATGACACGTGCGCGCCTCTACATCCACTAGTATATATGTACGTACACGTTCGCGACCAGAATGACAACGATACGTACGCTTCGACCAGGTGGGTCCCGACTGTCAGGCACTTCCTTGCCTGTGAAGATGTAGCTGGTGGGTCCCAGCAGTTAGGGGGGCGAATCGTTTTTTTGCCCGGACGCACTTCCTTGCGTGCGAAGATGTAGCTGGTGGGTCCCAGCAGTCAGGGGAAAACATTTTTTTCGTGAAATACAGTGGCCCGTCCGGTGGGTCCCAGTTGTCAGGTGGAGGAATCATTATTTTCCGTGTAATAAGGAGGCACTTCCTTGCTGCGGCCGTGGACCTAGCTGTCAGCCTCTCCACATACAGTCCACGTTCGATGGAAGTCGTTCCTTGACCACGTTGACCAGGCCGCGCCGAGAGCACCACGGCGGTGGACGACGGCGAGGCCTAGGAAGGGGACGACGCAGAGCCGGGGAAGACGCGGCAGTGGAAGCCTGCGCGAAGAGGAGTACGAGGGTTCACTGGTTCGGCTGCGGTGTGAGGCTGCCGTCGCCGCAGGGCCTGGCCAGCGGCGGGAATAGTAGGGGGGTGAGGCCTCCGCGGCAGCACAGCCGGCCACAGGAGGCAGGAGCATGCAGCATGAGCGGCGCTGCTTTGGGCGGCTGGATCAAGAAGACCAGAGGTTGAAGAAGCACTACGACCATTGGATGGACATCGTACGGTCACTAGAGCTAGAATCATTCATATTGACTAAGTTGACAAAGCCCTCCGTCCCCGTCAACTTAGTTGGCCCACAAGTCATCCTCCCACTATGGTGGGTCCCAGCTAGCAGGGGGGTATTCATTTTTTTGTGCGTAATAAGGAGGCACTTCCTTGCGTGTGAAGATATAGCTGGTGGGTCCGACATGTCAGTGGGGGGAATTTTTTTTCCGCGAAATACAGAGGCCCTTCCGGTGGGTCCCAACTGTCAGGTGGAGGAATCATTGTTTTGCGCGTACAGTCCATGGCCGATGGATGTCGTTCGTTGACCACGTTGAACAGGCTGCGCCAAGAGCACCATGGCGGTGGACGACGGCGAGGCCTAGGAAGGGAACGACACGGACCCGAGGAAGACTCGGCAATGGTTGCCCACGCTGTGGGGAGTACGAGGGTTTACTGGTCCGGCTGCCGTCACCGGAAAATAACAGGAGGTGTGGGTGAGTAGAGGAATGGCCTGGCCAGCAATGAAGTAGGGTGGGGCGGTGTGGCCTATGCGGCAGCACAGCCGGCCACGGGAGGCGGGAGCAGGCAGTCCCACCGGAGCTGGTTTGGGCGGCTGGAGCAAGAAGATCAGATATTGAAGAAGCAGCACGACCATTGGATTAACATCCAACGGTCACTGCTGCTAGAATCGTTTGTGGACTAAGTTGACAAAGCCAAAGTACACGTCAACCTAGTAGACCCACAAGTCAGCCTCCAAATCTGTCCCAAACAGCATACAGCCCGAAATTTCTAGCCATATTCAAATTAATTTTAAATATAAATATACCTTAATTTAAATTCAATGAAATTTTACCCACACAAAAACAATGAAATTTAAAATATCAAAATCGGAAAGAAAACAGTATTTTGGAACTAATTGCCTGTTTGCTGTATTTTTTCATTTTACAGCCCATTTATTATTACTTATAGCCCATTTTCTGGGCAAAATGCATCCCTCCTCGTCTTGAAAGATTTCCGGCCCAGCAGGGCATAGAAAAGCAAGTAGGCCTACGTTGGTTATTCTGCAAAAAACAAAATAGCTGGCTAGCCATTTTTAGAAAGGAAAAAAACAAACTGGGCTGGTCATGTGCTAAACATATAAAATAAAATCCTGGGCTAGATGGTCCACGGGTCCCGCACAACCCAGTTGATACCCTTCTCCGTCCCGAAAAAAAAATTACTGCGCGCGCTGCTGGGTCCCTACTGTCATCCTCACCATGTACAGTCATCTCCTTATTCCTCTCGGTTGTTGACCATGTTGACAACACCGGAGGGCGGCGCCGTGGCGAGCGAACCAAGGCAGAGGACGATGGTGAGGCCTCGGACGGGAACAAATAGGAGCCGGGGAAGATCACAGCCAGTCATGGGAGGCAGGAGCAGGCGGTCCCGCTGGCGCTGGTTTGGCTTTGGCGGCTCGAGGAAGAAGAGACTGAAGAAACGCGACAGACATTGAATGTCAATCCAACGGACAAGGTTGTCACAATCGTTTGTTGACTAAGCGGACACCAAGTAGCATACTTTTTTATATATAGGAAGAAAACTACGAGGAAAATGCGTTCGTCTGCCGTCCTCCTCACAGGGAACGTTCGCCACGTAAGTGACTAGCAACCTTGGTTTTCAACCGAGAGGTCTTGGGTTCGAGTCCCAGGAACTCTCAATTTTGTCCTCCATCCTTCCTCGCAAAAAGGGAAAGAAAATCAAAGACTTGGGATGGCATACAGAACAAGCTAGTGTACCAGTAAACAGACGTTGCCGAGTTTTAGAAAAAAGAAAGACGTGCTCCTGTAGCTGGTTCGAATCCAAACCTATACTATGACTATATATGGTGCTATGCTACTCTGCAAGTAATGAAACTGACATATCCAACGTTCGCTTCTCCTCTTCCCTACTTACTCTGCCTAGCATCAGAAGCTCTGGCCACAGCAACCATGTCCATTGGCTGCTCGTCCACCTACTCTTCAGCAGGCAACAACCAGATATGCGCCAAGTCGCCACCCGTACCATCGCCTGTGGGTCTCATCACACCCCCGCCGGCACGCGCACCGTAGCCGATTGCTCATCGCAACCCGCTGCCGTTGGTGTGGTGCCACTGCTGCAAATCACGCAGAGTCATCCGTCGCATCTCAACTACAATCCGCAACCCTGGCCGAGTCTTCTACAAATGCCCGAATCATGGGGTAATAATATGTTTAAGTGTTGTTCTGCTGCTTTCAGTTGCTGATTTTTTTAATAGTTTGGTTGATGATCTTCCAATTTGATTCGCGCAGAAAAGGGAAGATTCGTGTGATTTGTATTTCTGGGAAGTTGCTGATGTGGGGGAATGCAACTACGCTGATTATTTGGTTAGCCGAGGAATCCCAATACCAGCAGGTTGGGGTGTTGGACAAATAACTGAAGGAACGACAGAAGAGGAAGATGCAGAGCAGAAGGTTGAAGATGCAGTTCCTCTGATCATGGCCAAGCAACAACTGCTGAACGGCCTTGACAGGAATGAGGAGATGAAAGAGCTTGTGAAGATAATGGGCAAAATCGATGTGCTCTGTAGGATGATTGTCTCTTTATGTGTAGTGTATGTAGCACTCGTGATGTATTCAGTGGCTACGACATGAGCATTTTGCTGAAACTAGTAATGAATGAGACCTGTGTAGAAGGCTGGGCATAGTGTTGTGAACATGTAATGATTTCTATTAATGGAAATCAGGGGGTATTCCCTTTTGCTCATATAAATAAATAAATAGCAGAGGCCCTGTCGGGTCAGCTTTGTTCTCATTCGAAGATGTCGAGCTAATTGCAGTCCAACAACAAACTATGTCATCAAATTCAAGTTTCACAGCCAAATATGAGTACAACTAAACAATAATGTCATCATGTTTTAGTTGTCATACAATCACCAAACACAAATCAGCATACATAACAAGTGATGTTCTCATAGCAAAATACTAAACAACATGTTCATCAGGTTTCAGTTGTCATAGCAAACACAATTTCACATAGTAGATAAAAAACGTCTTCTGACAGGAAAATACGACAAAAGCAATGTAATCATCATCCGCAGTAGCAGCGTCAACATCTTCGCCATGTGTATCAGTCTGAATCATAATTCCCCACGGTGTCATCTTCTTCTTCGTCCTCAACGTCCTCGAACGTTGGCTTCTTCTTGATCAATTCTTGTATGTCCATAGCACGACAGGCAATCTTTTCGCCGACGTCATTGACGTGATGGTTCTCAAAGATATTAGGAACATCTATGTTATCTTGTACATCAGGAGCAGTGTAAGCATCATCTTGTTGTGCAACTTCATTAAACAAATTCCTCTGCTCAAACCTTTGCAAAACTCTCCAGTCATCGCTACATGCAAATGTGTCTTCCAAGAAAAATATCTGTGTTGCTTGATTTGCCAAAATAAAAGGCTCGTTGGTCTGGTACGCCGCCTTGACATTGATGGATTTGAAATAATCATCAGCTCTGGGTTTTGCGATCCTGGAAAACAGGTTATACCAACGACAGCACAACAGAACCACACACCGATGATCCTCGAAACTGGAGATATACTGCAACTTAACAATGTCTGTGATGTTAGCATACATTTCAGTTGTCTCTTTGTCATACGTATCCGTGCTCATGATGGCACTGTTTTGTGTCTTCCTGCCTTCGTCTCGTGCAAGGGTGTTGTAGCGCACATATCCAACAACGCAAGATTCATAATGTCTTACCCGAGTATCAGGACCCATTGCTAGTGAGTAAAGGGCATCATCAACTGCCTGCCCATCCTCCCGCATCTTCTTAACCTATGGTTAGAAAATAGACAAGCTGATCATCTTATGTACTCAATATATTAAAAAAACTGACAGTGCACTTCAAAAGCTTACATGGTTCTTGAACCATTTCGCAAATCCTGCCATAATCAGTTTGTCAATGTTTCTTGGATTTTTCGGCAGTAACTCCTCTTTGTAGATGATGCACAACATAGTGATCACGTCAAACATCTAAATATATAAGAATGTGCTGCAAGTTTAGTAGATTACGATGTATAAGCTGCAGTACTGCACTTACTTGATATAAGGTAGTATCTCAGGACAGTTAGTCAACACATACCAAACCATTTTGTCCAAATCTTTAGGTTTGTCCTCTTGTCGACTCTTCCATGTAACTCGAACAGAATAATCGAAAACATTGAGCCCGGGATTGTCTTCACCCACCTCTTTGCTAAGCTGATCAGCTGTTCCAATGTATTTTGAGCAGAATGTCAACGCTTCTGTAGAAATGTAGGCCTCTGCAATGGAACCCTCGGGTCTAGCTCTGTTCCTAACATAGCCCTTGAAAGTGCCTAGTCGCCTTTCAATAGGGTACATCCAGCCATACTGTACTGGACCTCTAAGTAGTGCCTCATCAGGTAGATGAACAGCCAAATGCACCATCACATCAAAGGCTAGAGGATATATCTTCTCAAGGTTGCATAGGATAGTTGGTATCTTGTCTCTAAGACGCTCCAAAGCATCTATCCTGATATTCCTACTGCAGAGTTCCCTGAAGAATTGTCCCAACTCTGCAACTTCTCTGTATAAGTCAGGCCGGCCCAATCCTCTAAGGATAACAAGTAAAACCCTTTGAAGTAGGACGTGGCAGTCATGAGTTTTCAACCCTTGTACCTTGTTTCCATCTGCACTGACTCTTCGTTCAGGGTTGGAAGCAAATCCATGTGGGAATCTCACACGTGGCAGGACTTCGCAGAATTCTTTTCTTTTTACCTTGTCCAAGACGTACACAGCTGGTGCCATATCCCGTGGTTTACCTTAATCTTGCACCTGCAAATCCTTTCTGATATCCAGGTGTGTCAAATCAATCCTAGATTTTAAGGTATCTTTCATCTTGCCTTCAATATTAAGAAGTGTGCCGATAATGTTGTCACATATATTTTTCTCGATGTGCATCACATCAAGATTATGCCGCAGATCCAAATCTTTCCAATACTCCAAGTCCCACAAAGTGGACCTCTGGGTAAACAATAATCTCTCTTCTACCCTGCCATGCTTCCTTTTCCTGCTACCATTACTAGGATGGTTTCCTGGTATAATATGCCCGACCTTCTCTAATTCCACTTGCAACTCATCGGCGATGAGCCTCTTTGGCACATCACGTTTTTCATGCTTTGCTTTGAACACATGTATTTGGTATTTTCTAGGATGTGGCTTGTCCTTGGCAAGGAAACGGCGGTGTCAAATGTAACAGATCTTGCTAAGTATTGTGTATGACAACAGATTCCAGTCACAGCGAACACATGCATTGTAACCATGTGTCATTCGCCCTGACATAGTGCCCAAAGCCGGATAATCATGGATGCACCAAATTATAACAGCACACAGAAAGAAATCAGCTGGTGGGCTGCTATATAGGTCTCGAGTGAGAACACCCTTCCATAGCTGTTGAAGTTCCTCCACAAGAGGCTCCGTGAACAAATCAAAATCCTTTCCAGGACTTTTTGGACCTGGGATGAGCAAGGCCATCATGTAGTTTGATTCTTTGGTGCAGACATTTGGAGGCATGTTGTAAGGGATAACAAGCACTGGCCACATGCTATATGTGGCGCTCTAGTGGCCAAATGGGTTAAATCCATCTGAAGCTAAGCCAAGTCTAATGTTTCTCGGGTCAGCAGCAAACTCTTTGTGTTTATCATTGAAGCTTTTCCACTCACTACCATGAGATGGATGGCTCATTACATTCTGATCTCTGTACTCCTGGTTCCTAGAATGCCACAGTACATCCTCTCTTGTTTCAGCATCATGAAACAACCTCTGCAATCTTGGTGTAATTGGAAAATGTCTCAGAACAATATGAGGAATCCTCTTCACAGCATCGCCATCTTTCCATCTTGATGATTTGCATTTCGGGCATTCACTTAAGTTGGCATAATCCTTCCGGAACAGAACACAACTATTCTTACAAACATGGATCATATCATATCCAATTCCAACCGCACGAAGGAAATTCTTCATTTTATTGTAGGTGTGTGGCAGCTCAGACGCATCTGGGAAAGATTTGCGGAAAGTAGCCAACATAGCATCGAATGATTTGTTGGTCATCCGCTCAGATGTCTTCACCTGAAGAAAGGTGACCATAGCTGAGAATACTGGCAGCTTATTTCCTGGGGTGACAGCAACGTTGCATTGTTCCAACATGCGGGCCCACCATTTTTCTTCTGCAGGAGAAAGTTCACGGAATGCATGAGCATTTCATAGCATTGTTTCAATTTTGGTCAAACTCACTGGCTCCACCACCACCTCCTCCTCCTCCTCTTCCACCTGAGCATCAGGCAGATCAAGACGGTGATCTGCTGCTTCCACGTAGTCAATAACATTGACGTTCATAGTTTCACCATGATGAACCCACCTAATATATGTGACCGACATCCCATACAAGTGTAGATGATTTTGCACAGTTAACTGGGGTCTTGTAACTGAATTCATACAACTGCTACACGGGCAGAGCACATCTGATTTCGGACCACCGTACTCAACTCTGATAAAGTTCATGAAGTTTTCAACCCCCTCGACATATGCAGTGGAGAATCTTTGAGGAGAAGTTATTCAAGTCATGTCCATCTGTTGGACATAAAAATTAGTTCTTCTACTAGATATTACAGGAAAAACATATATGCTTTTTTATGAAGTCCAAAAAAATACCTAGGTCGATGTCTAAAGCTATGGCAAGATATTTGGACGAGCAGATCTAAGTAACAAAATATATGTAAAGCTAATTCAGCAAACAAATTTGAGTGCCAAATTATGGCAGGCTGTTTCAGCAGTCAATGAGGCCAAGCACACAGCCATCAAACTATCGAAGGCCATCGCAGCAACAAAGATCGAGTATAAAACGGTGTAGAGCTATTTCACCTAATAGATTGGCTACTAGACCATGGCAATCTACGTCACAATAAATATATGGCAGGATATTTTAGCAACTAATCGGCCTTGGCATGCCATCTCAGCTAAGCAGATTGAGTGCAGAACAGGCCAAGGAAGCTTCTTAAGCAGGGCATATTGATACGTCTCCGTCGTATCTACTTTTCCAAACACTTTTGCCTTTGTTTTGGACTCTAACTTGTATGATTTGAATGGAACTAACCCGGACTGACGTTGTTTTCAGCAAAATTGCCATGATGTTGTTTTATGTGCAGAAAACAAATATTCTCGGAATGACCTGAAACTCCACGGAACATCTTAGAAAAAATAATAAAAAATCCTCGCCAAAGATGAAGACCAGGGGGCCCACACCCTTCTCACGAGGGTGGGGCGCGCCCTAGGGCCCCCCCTAGGGCGCGCCCCTACCTCGTGAGCCCCCTGGAGACCCTCCGACGCCAACTCCAACTCTATATATTTGCTTTCAGAGAGAAAAAATCAGAGAGAAGAAATCATCGCGTTTTACGATACGGAGCCGCCGCCAAGCCCTAAAACCTCTCGGGAGGGCTGATCTAGAGTCCGTTCGGGGCTCCGGAGAGGGGGATTCGTCACCGTCGTCATCATCAACCATCCTCCATCACCAATTTCATGATGCTCACCGCCGTGCATGAGTAATTCCATCGTAGGCTTGCTGGACGGTGATGGGTTGGATGAGATTTATCATGTAATCGAGTTAGTTTTGTTAGGGTTTGATCCCTAGTATCCATTATGTTCTGAGATTGATGTTGCTATGACTTTGCTATGATTAATGCTTGTCACTAGGGCCCGAGTGCCATGATTTCAGATCTGAACCTATTATGTTTCCATGAATATATGTGAGTTCTTGATCCTATCTTGCAAGTCTATAGTCACCTACTATGTGTTATGATCTGGCAACCCCGAAGTGACAATAATCGGGACCACTCCCGGTGATGACCTTAGTTTGAGGAGTTCATGTATTCACTATGTGCTAATGCTTTGTTCCGGTTCTCTATTAAAAGGAGGCCTTAATATCCCTTAGTTTCCAATAGGACCCCGCTTCCACGGGAGGGTAGGACAAAAGATGTCATGCAAGTTCTTTTCCATAAGCACGTATGACTATATACGGAATGCATGCCTACATTACATTGATGAATTGGAGCTAGTTCTGTGTCACCCTATGTTATGACTGTTACATGATGAACCGCATCCGGCATAATTATCCATCACTGATCCGATGCCTATGAGTTTTCCATATACTGGTTTACGCTTATTTACTTTCCCGCTGCCACTGTTACAATCACTACAAAATACCAAAAAATATTACTTTTGCTGTCTTTACTTTTGTTGCCGCTACCACCACTATCATATTACTTTGCTACTAAACACTTTGCTGCAGATACTAAGTTTCCAGGTGTGGTTGAATTGACAACTCAGCTGCTAATACTTGAGAATATTCTTTGGCTCCCCTTGTGTTGAATCAATAAATTTGGGTTGAATACTCTACCCTCGAAAGCTGTTGTGATCCCCTATACTTGTGGGTTATCAAGACCAATTTCTGGTGCTGTTGCCGGGGAGCATAGCTCTATTCTTTGAGTCACTTGGGATTTATATCTACTTATCATTATGAAGAACTTGAGAGATCCAAAAACCAAGATCTATCCCTCAACTACGAGGGGAGGTAAGGAACTGCCATCTAGCTCTGCACTTGATTCACCCTCTGTTATGAGTAAGCTAGCGACACCTACACCTGCTTCTACTATTCATTCTGATATGTCGCATGTTATTGATGATGCCACTTCTGCTATGCATGATACTTATGATGAAACTGCTTCTATGTCTGATACTACTGTGCCCCTTGGTGAATTTCTTGATGAACAAATTGCTAGGGCTAGAGAAAAAAATTATTGAATCTGAATACGATGATGATAGTGAGGATGAAAATATGCCTGTTATCCCTGAGGGTTATCTTTTTGATATGGAATCTTTTGCCACTATTTTAGCTTGCAAAGATAGATATGAGCTTAAGAGGTTATTAATTAAATGGAACAAAGAATCACTTAGAGATAAAATGAAACCCGACCCTGCTTTTGCTACTTCACATATATGTGTTCCTGATAAAGATTATGAATTCTCTGTTGATCCTGATATAATTACTTTGGTTGAATCTGATCCGTTTTATGGCTATGAATCTGAAACTGTTGTGGCACATCTTACTAAGTTAAATGATATAGCTGCCCTGTTCACTAATGATGATAGATCACGTTACCTCTATATACTCAAAATATTTCTGTTCTCATTAAAGGGTGATGCTAAGATATGGTTTAATTCTCTTGATCCTGGCTGTGTGCGTAGTCCCCAGGATATGATTTATTAGTTCTCTGCTAAATATTTCCTTGCTCATAAGAAACAAGCTACTTTGAGGGAAATATACAACTTTGTGCAAATTAAAGAAGAGAGTCTCCCACAAGCTTGGGGGAGGCTTCTCAAGTTACTTAATGCTTTGCCTGATCATCCTCTTAAGAAACCCGAAATACTTGATATCTTTTATAATGGACTAACCGATGCTTCCAGAGATCACCTGGATAGTTGTGTTGGTTCTCTTTTCAGGGAAAGAACACCGGATGAAGCTGAAATTCTATTGAATAATATGTTGACAAATGAAAATAATTGGGCACCTCCTGAGCCACCTCCTGAGCCAGCTCCTGCTCCAATTACTAAGCCTATTCCTAAACCAACTCCGAAGAAGAGAGGTGTTCTATTTCTCAGTCCCGAAGATATGCAAGAGGCAAAGAAATCTATGAAAGAGAAAGGTATTAAAGTTGAAGACGTTAAGAATTTACCTCCTATTGAAGAAATGCATGGTCTTAATTCACCGCCTGTTGAAGAAACTTATGATCTCAATTCTTTATTTATTGAAGAGCCTCCTGACCCCGATATCCCGACACAGGTAGTAAAGGTAAATTCTCTCTATAGATATGATAAAGCTGAAGTTCCTCCTACTAAAATTGCTAGTTAGTGCTGGGATGAGTTTGATAACTTTATGTTTAAGCAAGACAACTTCAATGCTTATTTTGGTAGACAATTAAAAGAAAATGCTTATACGATTAGACACTTGGGTGACTATATGGCTAATATTAAAGGTGAACTTAAACTTGTTAGCAAACATGCTTCTATGGTTACCACGCAAGTAGAACAAGTGCTTAAAGCTCAAAAAGAAGTGCTTGATGAAATGAATAGTAAGAAAAATGATTATGCTGTTAGAGTGGCTACTAGAACTGGTAGAATGACTTAGGAACCTTTGTATCCTGAAGGCCACCCTAAGAGAATCGAGCAAGATTCTCAGAGAAATAATATTGTTGTTACTAGTTCTTCTAAAAAGAAGAAAACGAAAAATGATAGAACTATGCAAACTTCTAGTGAACCTATTGCTGAACCACCTGATAATCCAAATGATATATCTATGTCTGATGCTGAAACACAATCTGGTAATGAACATGAACCTAATGAAAATATTAATAATGATGTTCATGATGATACTCAACCTAGTAATGAGAATGATGTAGAAATTGAACCTGCTGTTGATCT
Source organism: Triticum urartu (assembly GCF_003073215.2). NCBI lineage: Eukaryota > Viridiplantae > Streptophyta > Magnoliopsida > Poales > Poaceae > Triticum > Triticum urartu. Next base: position 462,869,477 of record NC_053026.1, on the reverse strand, counting down.
TGATAACCCACAATCAAAGAATCAATGTTATGATAAAAGAGACTTTGTTTCTAGGAAACATGGTAAAGAAAGGGAACCTTGGGTTCAGAAATCCATGCCTTTTCCTCCAAAACCAATAAAGAAAAAGGATGATGAGGATTTTGAGCGCTTTGCTGATTAGGTCTAGTAGCCAAAACAAGTCCTTTTGCGTATGCGATTAACTGATGTACTCAAAACAAGTCCTTATGCTAAATATATGAAGGATATCATTACTAATAAAAGAAAGATACCGGAAGCTGAGATTTCCACCATGCTTGCTAAGTATACTTTTAAGGGTGGAATACCAAACAAACTTGGAGATCCCGGAGTACCTACTATACCTTGCTCCATTAAAAGAAATTATATTAAAACTGCTTTATGTGATCTTGGAGCCAGTGTTAGTTTTATGCATCTTTCTTTATATCGTAGACTTGACTTGAATAAGCTGACACCTATCGAAATATCTTTGCAAATGGCTGATAAATTAACTACTATACCTGTTGGTATTTGTGAGGATGTGCCTGTTGTGGTTGCAAACGTTACTATTTTAACGGACTTTGTTATTCTTGATATTCCCGAGGATGATAGTATGTCTATTATTCTTAGAAGACCTTTTCTTAATACTACATGGGCTGTTATTGATTGCAACAAAGGCAATGTCACTTTTCATGTTAATGGTAATGAGCATACGGTACACTTTCCGAGGAAACAACCTCAAGTTTATAGTATCAACTCCATTGGAAAAATTCCATCAATTATATTTGGAGGTTTTGAATTTCCTCTTCCTATTGTCAAGAAGAAATATGATACTTATTATAGGGGATGTGCATATCCCCGTTGAGGTAACTTAGTATTATTCGAAATTTCTCCGGTTTCATGATTATCGGAATGAGTTTGTTAACAAGACTTGATCAACCTTGTTAGTGGATTCTTTTTGATGAGCATGAGATGGATGAAACTAGAAGCACAAACCTTCTGTACCCCACTTTTACTTTCTGTTAATTAGTAGAAATAAAGTAAAAATAGTATTTTTCTGTCTGTTTCCTGGCTTATCCGTGCAATATAAAAATATCCCGAAAATAAAAAGTCCTCAGAATGACATGCCAATTTAATATGATTTTTTCGGGAATATTTGAGGATTTACTGTGCAAAAATCACCGCGGGAGGAGCTGCCACCTGGCCACGAGGGTGGTGGGCGCGCCCCCCCTCTAGGGCGCGCCCCCCTACCTCATGGGCCCACGGTGGCCCTCCTCCACTTATCCCAGCACCCATCTTCTTCCTCTGTCTCACACAAACCCGAAAAACCAACTCAAGCACGAGTTCCAGCCACTTTTGCTGTGATTTTCGATCTCCTTGCTCAAAGCACCTCTCACAAAACTGCTTGGGGATATTGTTCCTTGGTATGTGACTCCTCCATTGGTCCAATTAGTTTTTGTTCTAGTGCTTTATTCTTTGCAAATTTGTGCTGCATATGTGACCATGTTCTTGAGCTTGCATGTCAAATTTATATGGTTCTAAGTAGTTCTAATGCTTGATATAGGCTCTAGACACTTGTAGGAGTAGTTGCTATCGGTTTTATTGAAGTTGGTTTACTTTTATTTTGAGGTTACTAAAATTTCAAAAAAATTCAGAATATAATGAGGAGATTCTTGAGGGGCTCATCGAGCCAAAGCTCGAAGGAAAAGGCACCCAAGCCTAAGTATAATCTGCCTCGCACCGCGGAGGTTCGGGCATGTGAATGGCCCTCCGAGGATTTCTTGAGAGCAGCCGGTATCTATGAAGATTTTCATGAATTGGCTCACAATGCAGGCCTCACCGCTTTCCTCCACGACCAATGCGATCAGTATCTCTTACTCACAAATACCTTTGTGCAAAACTTTCATTTTCATTCTAGGAACTCACCACCTACGGTGGAGTTTCATTTATATGATGAGCATAAGGAGATGTCACTTTATGATTTCTGTCGGATCTGTTTAGTCCCTTTTGAGGGCAAGACAGAAGAACCACATCATGATGATGTGGAGGGATTTATTAATAATATCACTGTAGGAGAAACCAGGAAGGTTTCCGATGCACGAATCACTAGCATACATTTTCCTATTTTACGTTACTTTGCATTATTTGCTAGTCGTTGTTTAATTGGACGCGGAAACTGTGGAAACCTTAGTATCCCTGATATAATTATTCTACTCCAAGGTTTATACAGTGATAACACTTTTAGTATGGGCGATATTATTGCTAGACGGTTAAATATGAACCGTACTAAGGGCCCCATCTTTGGAGGCATCTATGCAACACGCCTAGCCGCACATTTTAACATACCTATTAGGCATGCTGAGAAGGAAGAAAAGGTGCTGCCCCGTGTTTATCTAGATCATAAAAGTATGGTAGCATATGATTTTATTGTTAAGAATAGGGCAGGGGAGCTTAAATATCAATTGTTCTTTAATAAACATCATCCTGAGACTATTACCTTGCCTTCTCCTTCTTTGTTTGATTTGACTGTAGGCACGTATCTTGTTCCGTTGACGGCTATTCACGCCTATTGGAACCCTGCCCCAGCCGAGGAGCCAGAACCGGAACCACAATTTGATCCTTCACGGCAATCTAACTATCAGTGGGATCCGGAGATGATTGCCAGCCAGTGGCAATCAAAGCCTTCTTCTTCCTAATCACAGTACGACCCCAACAACTATTATTATGGATATCAGCCAGGCCAGCCGTGGCCATAGACCAACTTAGGCCAAAAGCCTAAGCTTGGGGGAGTACGTATTTCTCACCGACATTACATTTATGTTCACACACACTCATTGCTAGATGTCGGTGCTCATACTTTTTCACTGTAATATCCATGCTAGTTTATTTTCTTTTTCCTCCTTTCTTCTTGTGTGTTTGTTAAACCTTAAGAAAAATCAAAAAAATTAGTAGTTGTTTATTTTTCTGCAGTAGTAGTAATAATTAAAAAGAAAACCCAAAAATATTTCCCGTTCTTCTTTTGCTTGTTGGGAGCTTTCCCGTGTAAATAGTTTTATTTCTTTTCTTTTCTTTGGGGGTCAGTAGGAGAAGACCATAATTAAATTGTTGAAGTGGCTCTTATATGCATTATTGTTGAATTAACCAAGAGCCCGTATTGCCTTGTCTTCTCCTGTTTATTGAATGCTCGCAGATTCCAGCTTAGTCCAATGCACGTGCACTCTTATTATTATTCACACCGTTCGGTCGTGCAAGTGAAAGGAAATTATGATGATATATGATGGGCTGACTGAGATGGGAAAAGCTGGTATGAACTCGACCTCTTTTGTTTTTGTAAATATGATGAGTCCCTCGTTCTTGATTCAGCTTATTATGAATAAACATGTTTGCAATGACAAGTAGAGATCGTAGTTGCTTGTGCCATGCTTGATTAGCTATGAGTTATAATGATTTACCTTGTGTGCCAACATGCTATTGAGATGATTATGATGTGGTATGATGGGGTGGTATCCTCCTTTTAATGATTTAAGTGACTTGACTTGGCTCATGTTCACGCATGTAGTTGAAACAAATCAACATAGCCTTCACGATATTTATGTTCATGGTGGATTATATCCTACTCATGCTTGCATCCAATGTTTATTAATTTTAATGCATGTACATGGCTGTTGTCGCTCTCTAGTTGGTCGCTTCCCAGTCTTTTGCTAGCCTTCACTTGTACTAAGCGGGAATACTGCTTGTGCATCCAATCCCTTAAACCCCAAAGTTATTCCAGATGAGTCCACTATACCTTCCTATATGCGGTATCTACCTGCCGTTCCAAGTAAATTTTTATGTGCCAAACTCTAAACCTTCAAATAAACATTCTGTTTTGTATGCTCGAATAGCTCATGTATCAACCAAGGTTGTCCTTATCTTCCGTGTTAGGCGGGTTATTCTCAAGAGGAGTGGACTCCTCTCCTCACTCACGAGAAAATGGCTGGTCACCGGGATACCCAGTCCCATGCTTTATGCAAACTAAATCAAAATTAATTGCAAAAAAAACTCCCCCTGGGACCTGATGTATGTTGGAGGCACTCGTTGTTTCGAGCAAGCCATGGATTGATGTTTGTTGGTGGAGGGGGAGTATAAACTTTACCATTCTGTTTGGTAACCGCCTATAATGTGTTTAGCATGGAAGATATCGCCATCTCTTAGTTGTTACGTTGACAATGAAAGTATATCGCTCAAAATACAATTTATCCCTATTTCAAAACCGAGCTCTGGCACCTCTACAAATCCCTACTTCCCTCTGCGAAGGGCCTATCCATTTACTTTTATGTTGAGTCATCACCCTCTTATTAAAAAGCACTAGCTGGAGAGCACAGCTGTCATTTGCATTCATCACTATTAATCTATGTTGGTGTGACTATGATTGGATCTCTTTTACCATGAATTACAATGTCTAGTCAGTCCTTGATCTTTAAAGGTGCTCTGCATTTATGTTTTGCGGTCTCAGAAAGGGCTAGCGAGATACCATCTTGTTATATCATATTATGATTGTTTTGAGAAAGTGTTGTCATCCGAGATTTATTATTATGACTTGCTAGTTGATTATGCTATTGATACGAGTAATTATGAGACCTGAGAATTATTGCAAATGTGGTTAGTTATGATCTATGCTGAAAACTTGAACGCTGGCTTGACATAGTTACAACAACAAGAGCAAACAGAGTTTGTAAAAGTTTTTCTTTCTTTTAGTTTGTCAACTGAATTGCTTGAGGACAAGCAAGGGTTTAAGCTTGGGGGAGTTGATACGTCTCCGTCGTATCTACTTTTCCAAACACTTTTGCCCTTGTTTTGGACTCTAACTTGTATGATTTGAATGGAACTAACCTGGACTGACACTGTTTTTAGCAGAATTGCCATGATGTTGTTTTATGTGCAGAAAAAATATATTCTCGGAATGACCTGAAACTCCATGGAACATCTTAGAAAAAATAATAAAAAATCCTCGCCAAAGATGAAGACCAGGGGGACCACACCCTTCTCACGAGGGTGGGGGCGCGCCCCCTACCTCATGGCCCCCCTGGAGACCCTCTGACGCCAACTCCAACTCTATATATTTGCTTTCGGAGAGAAAAAATAAGAGAGAAGAAATCATCGCGTTTTACGATACGAAGCTGCCACCAAGCCCTAAAACCTCTCGGGAGGGCTGATCTGGAGTCCGTTCGGGGCTCCGGAGAGGGGGATTCGTCGCCGTCGTCATCATCAACCATCCTCCATCACCAATTTCATGATGCTCACCGCCGTGCGTGAGTAATTCCATCGTAGGCTTGCTGGACGGTGATGGTTTGGATGAGATTTATCATGTAATCGAGTTAGTTTTGTTAGGGTTTGATCCCTAGTATCCATTATGTTCTGAGATTGATGTTGCTATGACTTTGCTATGCTTAATGCTTGTCACTAGGGCCCGAGTGCCATGATTTCAGATCTGAACCTATTATGTTTCCATGAATATATGTGAGTTCTTGATCCTATCTTGCAAGTCTATAGTCACCTACTATGTGTTATGATCCGGCAACCCCGAAGTGACAATAATCGGGACCACTCCTGGTGATGACCTTAGTTTGAGGAGTTCATGTATTCACTATGTGCTAATGCTTTGTTCCGATTCTCTATTAAAAGGAGGCCTTAATATCCCTTAGTTTCCAATAGGACCCCGCTGCCACGGGAGGGTAGGACAAAAGATGTCATGCAAGTTCTTTTCCATAAGCACGTATGACTATATACGGAATACATGCCTACATTACATTGATGAATTGGAGCTAGTTCTGTGTCACCCTATGTTATGACTGTTACATGATGAACCACATCCGGCATAATTATCCATCACTGATCCGGTGCCTGCGAGTTTTCCATATACTGGTTTACGCTTATTTACTTTCCCGCTGCCACTGTTACAATCACTACAAAATACCAAAAATATTACTTTTGCCGTCTTTACTTTTGTTGCCGCTACCACCACTATCATATTACTTTGCTACTAAACACTTTGCTGCAGATACTAAGTTTCCAGGTGTGGTTGAATTGACAACTCAGCTGCTAATACTTGAGAATATTCTTTGGCTCCCCTTGTGTTGAATCAATAAATTTGGGTTGAATACTCTACCCTCGAAAGCTGTTGCGATCCCCTATACTTGTGGGTTATCACATATTGACAGTAAACTACTTTGGCAAACAGTGAGATTAACAGCGTCTATCAGCTAACATTCAGCGCTACACCGACATGAACGGGGCCCTAGTCTAGAATGCGCGTACCGTGGGAGAAGCTGACCGCCGCGCGTCTCCACACGAACGTCGCCAGCGGTGGCGGCGCTGACCGCCGTGCGTCTCCACAAGAACGTAGGCTAGAGGACGGTAGTCTACGAGAGCGTACTGTGGGAGCGAGAGGATCGCCGAACCGCGGCGCCGACGTATCGGCGCGGCGGGGAGGGCGGCTTTGGCGGAGCGAATGGAGTGGAGGGGGACAGGGGGGAGGGGGGTTTGGGGAATATTATTGGCTAGTTGGCCGAAGGGCGGTTGAATCGGATTTGGGGGGAATTTTTGGGTGTGTGTGTGGGGGGGGGGAGGATTTTCGCGCGGTGGGCGGGGGGAGTTTGGCGCATGGTCGGTTTCTCCAAGTGCAGTCCTAGGTGTCAGTGAAGAGGCAAGCCGAAGTGCGTTCCGTTTGCATGAGCCGTGTGCAGGACCGAACATGTGTGGGGTGCAATGCGACCGCGATAGGAGTGCTGTGAGTGTACCGCCTTTTTTCCTTTTAAACTAGGTGCTTCGCCCCCTCAAAAAAAATTGTTGCTTCGCGCAATCCATCGATACTACTATTAGTAATCCGGTAATCCCGACTAAAACGGCGCGGCCGGGTCTTTTCTCGTGCGGTATGCTGGGAGGTTGGCTTAGTTGGGTTTTTTAGGATGAGTAATGCTATACCTACGTAATCCCAGTTACGTAATTAACGTAATGTGAAACATGTGAGCTGTTGATTGTAGATTTGGGGGAGGGAGGGGCCCACCACCATGAAAATTAGGGGAGGAGAGAGAGAGAGAGGCAATTTACGTTAACCCTTCGTAGGTTCCCGTAGATGTAGAAAGATGTGAAATGCGTGAATGTGTAGTGGACTTACTATTGGAGTGCCTAAGATAATTTGTGTATGTATAGACCCTATGTGTTTATTTTACTTCGCATGTTAGATTTGTCTCGGTTCACTAAAAAGCAGAGTTGGTGATGATGGTGTGCGTGTCATCCTGCAATATAGGCCGTCCGATCTATATCTAACGGATAGGAAGAAAACTATGACAATTTACCCGCACTCCTCTCCACATTTGCAGATAAGGCTTTCCCTCGTTCGTCCTTTTCTCCCACAAGATCTTGATCTTCTGTGCAACGCACGGGCATCTTGCTAGTACTCCTACAATATGTATATTATTGTGAAAGTCATATACACCGGCCGAGATTAATGCAAACACGACAGATTTTCATTAGATTTCGAACTTTTATAGGACAGAAAAATAAAAGAAACCCGACCCTAAACCTATTCTACGGCGGCGACCGACGTCCTCCATCTGCGATCTCTATGTACGGGGGTGGGGTTCAAGACCCGTGAAGTGAAGGTGCGGTCTCCGACGAGGAAGAGTAGAACACAGGATACGGACCGGCCAGTTGGCACACCATGCCCTGCCGCCTCGCATGCCCTACTCATCCTCGGAGGAGTCCCCGACCTCGGCGGTGCCGGACATTGGACGGCGGCAAGTAGGACGCGTGGCCAACGGTGCTCCCGTCGTCGGCCACCAGTGTGGCCACCGCTTGTGCGGTTGCGTCCGCGTCCGGCTACGCCGCTATTGCGTCGTGAGAGGCGACTTGAGCGAGGGCGGCGACCTCGAGCTTCATCCCCGAAGACAAGCTCTCCTGCAGAGTGTTCGCACTTGCGGTCATGGCGGATGTGGTGCGAGGTAGGAGGATGATGCACTATGGTGTGGAGGTTAGCTGGGCGTTGCCACTTTAAGTAGCGCATTCCGGTGAGGCCAAGCGTCCGGGTGCGTCATTAAGTCGCCGGAGTTGGTTCCTGGGGCACCGAGCCTCTTAACGACGACATACGAACGGACGGCACGAATGCGGGCAGCTGGCACCGGCTGGGAACGCACCACGCGATGGCGCGAGGGACGAGGGTTTAGGTGTGCCAGGGTAGTCAGCTGCGGTCGTGGCAACATTGGAGATGCCCTTTGCTCACATGCGATCCCCGCATGTCATTGAAAAAGCAAGACGACCCGGCATGGTCTCAGGTACGGAGGATGCAGTTGGCCGCGTTACACCACTCCGCGGACGCGTCGCGGTGCCCCGTGCATCCTCGACGAGCCGGGTGTTGGGGTGTGTTTGGATTGTGGCCAAAGTGCACCTTACCAAAATTTTGGTCATGACCCAAAGATTGGTCTTTGTTTGGATGGTTGCCATTTTCTTTGGCATGCCAATGAACTCTAGCCAACTCTAGTTCATTTTTCTTGCCAATGTCGGCCAAATCATGGGCAACCAATACCTCAACCAAAATTTTGGTCATGACCCAAAGATTGGTCTTTGTTTGAATGGTTGCCATTTCTTTGGCATGCCAATGAACTCTAGCCAACTCTAGTTCATTTTTCTTGCCAATGTCGGCCAAATCATGGGCAACCAATACCTCAACCAAAATTTTGGTCATGACCCAAAGATTGGTCTTTGTTTGAATGGTTGCCATTTCTTTGGCATGCCAATGAACTCTAGCCAACTCTAGTTCATTTTTCTTGCCAATGTCGGCCAAATCATGGGCAACCAATACCTCAACCAAAATTTTGGCTACCCAATGCTTTGATGGGGCAACCTTGGGCACAAACCAAACATACTGTTGGTCGTGCCACAACACTAACGCCACCCTCGACACACTGAAACCGACCGTGTCTAGCGACGATATGAGCGTGTCGCTCACCGCGGTCGCCGTGTCCAGAGGCGGTGCTGGAGCTGCGCCTCGTTGTTGGCCCCAACGACCCACATGAATGGTTGTCGGTGGCGAGGAGGTCGTGGGCCAGCTCCTCCATTGGACTAGCCTGCGCTACGTTGTACCGACGGGTGTGCCCCACATGTCGGTTTCCCGGTTTTCCCGGCCATATTCGAGTGTTAGTGCTCCGCGTTGCGCATTAGGCCTTTCACTATGTAGGCCAAGCGAGACAACTTATTGTTTATTTGAGACGTTCAAGTATAATCATGTGGCGTTTTCTTATTTCTCATTCCTCTCCAACCCTCTTCTCCATCGATCATGTCGCCCTCCAGTCGAGTCCATCCTCCCGCATGCCTCATTTGAACATTCCGTCGAGTATCATTCACATGTACCCACCCTAGTCCTCTTTCAATAGATCTCCGGACCCCGAGATGAAATCGAGAGGGAACGAGTGGGGGCACGTGATACCTAAGGCGGATTCAAAATTTTGAACCGGTGATCATAGCATCCGCAAATCATATATAAAGGGTATTCAATGTTCGTTTCATTTTTGAACGTACAATATACTCCCTCCTATCCGTTTTAGTTTACATATAAGTTTTATGTGTAGTCAAAGTATCTCTACTTTGATCAAAAAGGTATCAACATTCAACAACGCCCAATCAATATTGTTAGATTCGTACGTACTCCTAGATTTGTACTCGAGATGGTTTCCAATTTGACTATTGACAAGATTAATAGTACATGAGATGTATAATGTGAAAATTATATCATTGGAAACTCCTTTCACATACGAATTTGACCGTATGCTTTGTGTAAGTTGCATGCCATATATTATTACTCTAACATTTGGTCAAAGTTAGCCTCGAAAAATGCATTAGACCCTATATGCTTTGTGTAAGTTGCATGTCATATATTATTACTCTAACATTTGTGTAAGTTGCATGTCATATATTATTACTCTAACATTTGGTCAATGTAGTATAGTGGAAGTGGATCCTCTGACGTAGGTATCCCTGCCTTACCCTCCCTTTCGGTCACTTACTGGCGGACCCCATACTTGCTAGGCCCCGCATGTCAGTTACTCAATGGGTTCAGCCACGTCAGGGGATCCTCATCCATAGTATACTCCCTCTGTTTTTATTTACTCCGCATAAAACGGAGGGAGTGGTGGTATAATAAATGATGCGGGCGGGGGAGGGGGAGGGACGTCGGTTTGCTCTCAACACGGTCCCACAAGCGAGTGAAAACGCAAGACAAAGCGCGTTCCATTCGGTGAACGACGTGGAGGGTCCGGCGTGCCGGGCTGCAATGCGAACGCGACAAGAGCGATGTACAGTCAAAACTGATTGACCGGTCGTCACCGGAACCACTATTCACACCAGAACCTTCGCTGCTCGGCCTACGCTAGCCACTGCCCTAAAACCACACCAAATCTCCAGCCCATTCCCCCACCTTTCGATCCCCTAGCCCGCATCAAGCGTCCCCTAGTTCGCCGGAAAGCCATGGTGTGACGCAAGATCACTTACTACAAGATGCTGACGCCGGAGCGCCACGCAGAAATCGCGGCGGCGGTCGGTGCCACAGACCTTCGTTCCCAAGCTCGCTTTGCGGCGGGCCAATCCCCGAGTTCTCTGGAGCCAAGCTACGAGGAGGAAGCCGATCCAGTGTTCATGGCGGAGGTCGCGGCGTAGAAGGCCCCCGATGGGTATGAGACGATGGACGTCGACTTCGTGCTGGCGTCCGAGTCCCCCATGGTGCAGGCGGACCAGCGGTTCAACATGGCGATACTAAAGGAGGACCGGGAGGCAGAGGCTCAACTCGACGTGGAGCACGCGCATGCCGCTGCCATCGAGGCTCTCCTGCAGGCGGAACCAGATGTCGTGGATGTGAACCGGGCGGCGGAGGCTCAACTTGAGGCAGAGCGCGCGGATGCCGCTGCCATCGAGGCCCTCCTGCAGGCGGAACCGGACGTCCTGGACTTGAACCGGGCGGCAGAGGCTCGACTCGACACAGAGCGCGCGGATGCCACTCTCATCGAGGCCCTCCTAGAGGCGGAACCGGACGTCTTGGACTTGAACCGGGCGGCGGAGGCTCGACTCGACGCGGAGCGCGTGGATACCGCTGCCATCGAGGCCCTCCTGCAGGCGGAACTGGACGTCCTGGACTTGAACCGGGCTGTGCTCTCATCCGTGCAGAGCACCCGCGTGCTCCGCTTGAACGAGTAGCTGGAGGCCGAGGACAACCACGGTGCGGAGACACACGTCGGCAGCGACGGCTGGTTCGCACCGGCAGCCAAAGACGACGAGGCCGTCTCTTTCCGCGAGCAGTGATAGTTTTTCTTTATGTTGTTGTTTTATGGATCTTTTGCTGTGTAAAACATATATTTGTTATGCAAGTCGCCTGACTTGGGCCAGTCTACCATTTCAGGCGGTTGGATGGATATCCTACGTCTCCTAACCCTTCTTTCCTTCTTCCTCACCTCTTCTTCTTCCCCAACATACCACCGCACGGGCCGTACGGATACTCCCCAACATGCGGTTGGATAAACATACTCTATGAAGAAAGTTATGTGTCAGCGATAGGATGGCTGAGTTTGGTTTGTTCACATGCGATGGCACGTGTCAGTGAGGGTGCGTTCCCTTGGTTGGGTTTGTTGCGTGCAAGAGCGACTGTGTGAGGGTGCGGTGCGACCGCAGCGTGCAGGAGCGACCATGTGAGGGTGTGGTGCGACCGCGACAGCCGTGCACAAGTGTACCTCCTTCTCATTTTGAAAACTTTAGGCAAGCTTGGCAAAAATGTGTGGCGAAGTTTGGCAATGCAAGGCCTAGACCCAAACAGGATAAGTACGTACGTACTAGGAGTACTAGTGTTAAAAAAGAAAGGCGGGGTTTTCCTTCGCGGGATTTAATCGATACAAATCCTCGTTTCACGTGTCAATTAATGCGTATTTTTTTCTCCAAAGACCAAAGAGCTAACCATCTCACTCCTCATCGCTTGATTATTGCAGCGCCATGCAAACCAACCTTCTCACTTCCGCATGCATGTAGGGGATATTAATGTCCTTGGTTGCTAACCCCATCAATTTTGCCTCGATTAGTGTTAGTGGCCCTTTGCAAATTGTAATTTTGATATACTGGCCTTGTGTACAAAAAAATGGAGGTAGTAACTATATTTGACTTCCTTCCCCATTGCGGTGACGTCGACGATATTTTTTTGGTGGTTTGGTGAAGTGCGTTCGACGGAGAACACCATTGAGGGAGACCACGGTAAGTCGTTCGCAAGTGCTGCCTGCAAGCCGAGACAACCGCCTGCAAGCCGAGACAACCGCCTGCAAGCCGAGACAACCGCCTGCAAGCCGAGACAACATTATTTGCATCCAGGAAGTCATTTACTAGTACTACTAGGAGTACTAGTGCGGTGAGATGGTTTCTCGAAGAAGACGATGGAGAAGCGGAGTCAGCGAAGAGTGAAATGATGGTTGCTTCGTCCGTGCTTTTGTGATTTGATGCCTCACTGCTTTGTGATTTGTGATAGAAGGGACAGGGGAGTAGACTCTGTGCTCTATACTGTACTACATGCGTCCAAGCATGGGAGAAAGAGGAGAGACGTTGCATTTTTCTATTCCTTCAATCAATCAATCAATCAGGGAGCTTCAGTTCCATTTTTTTTGGATTTGGCAACACCGTCCACAATGGTTCCCATGATGCCAAAATCTATTTTCACATTTGGCTACACATTGTGGATGCCCTTAACCGTACCACTTGGTTTTGCTCCTGTGTGCTATCTATACAAATCTCTATTATATTGATCTAAAAAATTATAGAATCAAGATTAGTAAAAAGGAGGTGATTTTGCCGCGCGGATGGTGGAGGAGGTTTCTTATTTGAGCAATGCTACATCCACGTAATGGTTTACGTAAAGTTACGAACTGATGTGATGTGGGACTATTTGATTGGATTAAAGGAGAGGATTAGGCCCACCCCACTTGAAAATCAGGGGGACATATATAGATTAGATGGAAAGTATACGTAGCAGCTACGTTGCCCTTTGTAAGTCTAGGATTAGGCTTCTTATTTTCAGAGGACGTTGTCCTAGCGGTTTGCTAACATGCGGTCCCACGTGTCAGTGCTTTACCAAGCCGATCTGCGTCCCACATGAGGCAGAACAACGGCAGAAGCAACACGTGGTTAAGTTGAACAGGATGAGGGAGAAGCAGATTCAACAACGAGTGAAATGATGGTTGCTTCGTCCCTACAACTTAACTACGGGAAAGGTGCAGCTTTGTGATTTGATGCCTCATTGCTCATTACTACGCCAGCGCCATGACTGGGGTGCTTCACCCTGGCTGCTCTGCACTATATTCCGGTATGGCACGTGGACCCGGTAGCTTGATGTCCCACATGTCGCCGAAAGGGACTAGAAGATTTATGAAAGCGAGCGCTCCACTCTTACGACGGAGGAGTAGGCGACACGACGGCCCAGTGAACTGTCACTTGTACTGTATAGTACTATAGTTTTGTTGTTTTGCATGATCCATCGATACAAACCCGATTAAACAGGAAATGGCGGGATTTTTCCCGCGCGGTAGATGATATTGGCCATACATTTAAAAGGCAATTTTAATGTATGCAAACTGAATAATTATAAGTAACAATATGATATCTAGTAAAAACTAAAAACACATATGATTTATTGTGTTAGAGTGTAGTAGTGTTGTATTGCATAGTTGTTAGATGTAACATGCGAGAACGTGTAGAGATGTAGTTTTGGAGGGCCTACAGAGAGAAAAGCATAATACGGTCACCGAACTTCAGAATAAGCTGATTACGGTCACTATATATGTTTTGCAGTGATTATACAATCACTTGCTCACAATTTAGCATCGGATTGCACTCTGTTGACCGGCCAAATAGTTTGCGTGGCGCCATGTTGACTAGTTAAATTGACGACGTTCCTTGTGGATCCCACCTGTTAGTTTGCATAGGCAAAAGGTCAGATAAACACAAATTTACGCAGGCGCGACAAGGCTCCAACCCGTGCGCGGGAATCACCTGGCTGTGTATGTGTCTGTCAGGGCCTGATGTGTGTGCATGCACGTGTAGGTTGAGCACTTGAGCGTGAGAGTGTGTGTTGGTCGTGTGGTGTACTAGTGTGTGCATGCATGCGTGCGTGTGTGCGTGTGAGTGTTGTGTGCGTGCGTGTGAGTGTTGCGTGCGTGCGTGGCTGCGTGTGTATGTGTGAGTGTTGCGTGCGTGCGTGGGTGCATGTGTTTGTGTGAGTGTTGCGTGGATGCAGTTCGTGTGTGTCGGCGTTCTGGGAACGGGGGTCCCAGACTTGCCTGCCTGCGGCCTGCGGCGTGGCTCAAAAGAGGGCCTAGCGCGGCCCATCTTCACCAACACAAACCCAAGACCCTCGCGAGGGGCCAAGCCTCGCGGGGCGAACGACATGGAGCTTCCTCAGGCGCGGCCTTGTCAGGCTGGCTCACGAGGAGGCGGAGAGATCAAGGCGGGGTACCTCACGAGGTGCCCGTGACGCAAGCCATGACGACCAAGGGCGCCAGGCGGGTGCCAGCCCGCGCAGTGTCCTCCTTTCCTCTTTGGTGCAAAGGGGGCAAGCGCAGCCGCGGAGTACCGAGGCATCAGGCAAAGGTTGCCATTTCGGTGCAACGAGACCAAGACCAGGAGGACTACAAGATGGAGGTCATCGTGGAGCCCGAGACGGCGTCATCACCAGAGCTTTGTGCAGACGAAGACTACTTTTGTCAGGATAGCTGATACTAGATGTCCCCCTTCAAATTAGCCCGCCATTGTTGGCTCCCTTCCCGCTTGATATTTGGGAAGAGGACCAGGGCCTTTATAAATAGGACCAGCCACCCACAGAGCAAGGGGCTGGAAGGAAGAGGCTCTTTAGAGAGGGGTTTCGATCAGAAAGGGAGAGAGAGAGAGAAAGGTGACTAAACTCCTCCCAGCAGTTCATCGCCCCAGCCAAGAACAGACCCTCACGAGGCTGTTCTTCCTTGTATTGTTCATCACCATCAGCCCAAGAGGCAATCCACCACACCATACACTGGAGTAGGGTATTACACCACAACGGTGGCCCGAACCAGTATAAACCCTGTGTCTCTTGTGTTGTTCTTTCGATAGTTTAGATCCTAGCAAGGCGGAGGGTTGCAGGTAGGTAGGAGGCGAAATCTCCGCGCGCACCCCAGTGTTCGAACCTCAAGGGTCTGCCGGAACCCGAAATCCGATAGTGTGCATGCGTGCGTGTGTGTATAATCACCACACTAGCTCCTGTGTGTTAAAACAGACAGCTCAGCATACCAATACAAGGCCACCTTGTCCGCTGTGCCCGCGGTCATGACTTCGAACCACCGTCCAAATATTTTTTTTGTCGTTTGTTTTCATTCTTACTAGCAAGATGCCCGTGCATTGCATGTAGCATCAAGATGCATTTGTATGACTTGTTTATCTTGTGAGAGAAAAGGATGAACGAGGGAAGACCTTATTTGCAAATGTGGAGAGGTGTGCGGGTACCTTTTTGCAAAATTGCCATAGTTTCTTTCCTATCCGTCAGATATAAATCGGACGGCCTATATTGCAGGATGGCAGGCACACCATCATCACCAACTCTGTTTTTTATAAGAGTGTATTTTATGTATTTTATAAGAGTGTAGATGTAGAGTAGATACAAGTCGACAGGTGGGCACGATGGTAGTGAGATAATGTGATGCAACACTAGAGGTGCCATGTGGAGCGTTCAACTGGTGAACTAGTCATGTCATGAGAAAATACAGAGTTGTACGGTGAGCCCATGACTGTATAATAATCACTAAACGTAAATGGTGACCGTAATGAGTGGATTCTGAAGTCCAATGTACGTATTGTGCTTTCGCTTCAAATACAATGATCATCATTGCATATATCGCGAGAGAAAGATGAAACATGCGTGAATTTTCTGGGGGCTTACTTTTAGAGGACCTGGAGATAGTTTTGTGTGCATACGTGAAAGAGGCGTACAGGGGGGTATGCGATGAAGAGAGAGATGCTCTTCGTTTCTCTTTATTATGACTAACTTTGTATATAGTATAAAAATATACAAATTCACAGTGCGGAATAAATATCATTGTGGGCACCATGCAATGCAAATTAGCGTTCGTACTCCTCCATATAACTTTGTAATGTTGTATATATGTAGAAACTCTAAAATAATTTTTTGTCCACACTTTATTCAAAAGGAATGTTGTATGCGAAATAAACATGAAGAGAGGGCTTTTTAGATCAATGGGGTACGTGATGTAACATGTGTGAATGTGTAGCTGATGCATTTGGCGGGGCCTAGAGAGGTATGTGTGTGTATTACATATTCGAGAGAGGCATGGATAGAGGGGCCGACGGAGGGGGGGGCGTGGGAGAGATAGCATGAGAAATGAGAGTGGTCTAGAGAGAGAGATGAATATGACGTCATGACAAGAGATTCCATTCCCTTGAGTGTGTATATGCAAGGGGGGAGGGAATAGAGGCACCAGGAGAAATTTTTTATGTGTGTGGTGTTTGTGTTGGTATGTGTGGGTGTGAGAAGATAATGAGACGTGGGGGCAGAGGGTGTGTCACCGCGTGAGGTCCGGTGGGTCGAGGTGAGGCCCTTCGTTCGGTTCCGTCCTGCGCCACATTGGTTGGCCCCGTGACGCATTTAGGAAGACCCATGGATGACTAGTCGTACAAGACAAAGATAGCAGAATTATGAAGGACTCTGTGTCCACTGACAAAGCCGGCTAGGATTTGTAACCCTAGGTTCTCGGACTAAGGTAACCCCTTTATCTCTGATATTACTATTCATCCAACCTAACTTTAAGGGGCATCCTACAGAATGCTCTGCTAGAATCATACTCGTCGATTAGGAAGAGAGGTGTGAGACAATGCGTGAGAGACAGGCGTAAAGATAATGTGCGTACATGAGACACGTAGGCAGGTCCATGTATATAGAAAGGGTCGATGAGGATTGTGCGTGTGTATGTTTGCGTGAGGAAGAGTGCTTGTGATAAAGGTTAGTGAAAACAGTTGTAAATGGTTACGAGAGGGAGGAACGGTTATATCTAGAGCATGTGTGCGAGAAAGACACCTCGGGAGAGAGTGTGTGAGCATGTGTGAGAGACCACCGACGGAGAGTGAAACTACACGTAAAATACTGCTCTACACATTGATTAAAGATATAAATTGTATCCAAATATTAGGATGGGATCATGATATTTGCAATTCGCGTAAGGAGCGGTCATTGATCCATCAGACATCTAGATTCTATTGAATTTGAGCATGTCTATGTTATTATTCGACACAATTGATCCACATAGTTAGTATTTTGAACTCCAGACAATGCATCGCTTTAGCAATCGAATATAAACATGAGTATAGTTCATGTTGTGTGTGTAAAGCACATTATACATACGAAAGTTACACAATGGACATTATAAATAGATACCTATGAA
Source organism: Triticum urartu (assembly GCF_003073215.2). Lineage (NCBI taxonomy): Eukaryota > Viridiplantae > Streptophyta > Magnoliopsida > Poales > Poaceae > Triticum > Triticum urartu. Next base: position 462,852,003 of record NC_053026.1, on the reverse strand, counting down.
CTAGCATACATTTGAATTCAACTTAAGGTGGTTTAAAAAAATCGAATTCAACATGAAGTCCATCAATTATTTGAATTTGATATCATGGCATTTGTAAACCATACCTAAATTATGGGGGCACCAATCTTTGCTCTGATTTTTTACATAATAGCATATGTAGTCGTGTACAAAATAGATTAAAACTTAGCTCCTCCATTCCAAAATAATCGTAGTTATAGGATTTTCAAGTGTCAAAATTTCAAAAAGAAGCGGATAATTTAATGAGGTTTTGAAACATACAAGGTCAAATATAACGTTTTCTATTTAGGTCAATCCTCATAGTTCAAGAGTACTCTAAACGTGAATGCTTGTGTTTCAAAATTTTGGACGAAGCGCCAAAGGAGCCTTTACTCGCCCGAAACCGCGTGAGACCAATGTTTGGTAGTACAAGGAAATTACTTTTCTAATAACTCCGACCCGTGAAACCTACTGGCCCGACATCCAAAGGTCTAAACTGGGGTAGGTTTGTAGCTTCATCTAGACGCCACACAACCGCATCCGAAAAACATTCATACACAATGGCCGCCTAAGCACACATGCACGCGACCGAAATCGCTCCCGCCCACTATTTGGGACACCTGGGATTACCATCCTACCCCCGACCCGCAGTAGGTCCGAAATTTAAGAGGAGGGCAAAGTTTGTACTTTCCCCAAATTTCAAACAAGAGCGTCCCATCTTCTGTTAAAAAAAGCCAAAAACAAGCGCGTCCCAGACCGAAACATGGTTCCCCCCACCCGTCCGATTCCCCATTCGTACTCCGTGGGCGCCAAAACTACCTCTCCACCAGCCACGAAACCCCGGCGTCCTCCGTCCGCCACCCCATCCCACCCATCAACCGCCGCCCTCCTCCATCACGCCGGAGCCGATACCCCGATGTCGTCGTCCACCGCAACCTCAACCGCAACGCCCTCCACGGCTAGTAGTTGAAGCCGAGGTCGAGCCGTCCGTAGCCGAGCCAGTTCAACCATGCCGTCCTGCGCCTCACCGCTGCCGCTCCAACTTCGCCACCCTCCACCGCACCGGAGCTGTTCCTGCTACGTCGTCCTTCGCCACCTCGGATCTGCTCCCCCTCCGCCGACATACGGCCATGACAACACAGTCAACAATTTGGACATGGGTTCGTCCAAGCCTGCACCCTCCAGAACATCGGTTTCCCCGGTAAAAAGAAGAAGATCGGCGCGACATGTGGAGGTGACCACACCGGCAACCGAAAAAGGTACTCCTCTTCCCTTATTCATGAAAATCTTACGTCTCTGCTTGCACGGTATTCATCCCACAGAAGACACTAGTTGACCGCTTCTTCTTGATACTAGATGTTCCTAGTAACTCGCGATGCATAAGGTTTCCCCTCATATACTATTTCACCTTAGCTAGAGGTCCGTCGCCCCCCTGAATTTCAATTTCTGGCCAGTTGATTCCCAATTAACGAAAGCATTCCCCGGCATAACAGGCGCTAGTACGCCTATTACGCCGGGGAAGCAGCGCCTGGGTGTTTATCTTAGGGGCGTGTGCGGCCTAGAGCTATTGGCGCCCGATCTGGAGGTCGGCCGGGATTAAAGGGATGGACTGGGGCGCTGCCAAGCACCGCGGTGGTGTGAAGTCGATGGGAGGGCGGGGCAACGGAGGCAGGGGTCTGGGCGGTGGTCGCTGGCGGTTCGAGAAAGATCGTCAACAGTGACTGGCGGGAGGTAGACGAAGGCCATCTTCCCATTCCTTATAGATCGGACGGTTCATTAAAAAATCGACTGACCTATTTATTTTCAGTCGACTGTTATCTTAGATATGACCACATGTGGTGGTGTGCTGGAGGAGTACCTGCATTTACTGTGCTCATATATTACAAAATCATATGGCGTAGAATCTAATTTTGTTTGCCATGCAATGTTGTAGAGCTATCATATGTCTCCTGTCATTTATTTTTCAGCCACCTGATATTTTCTACTTTTACAGTGCACTAGTTCTGCACACACTTCACCCTTACTCTCACTATTGTGTTTTTATGCAAGGGTATTTCAGACTCTGCTGCCATGAGAGAATCCAAGAAGAAAAGAGAGAAGTCGCTCTAGCTTCGTATGCGGGTAGGCAAGACACGTTACAGCGCTATAAAGGGTGCAGTGTCAGCAGATGGAGACGGTAAACGTAGCTCTGGAGTTGACGACCTCGCTCACAATGAACCACCATACCAGGTGCTTGCTTTAACTTCGCGGTGTCATATGTGGTTGCAAGTTCCATATGGTGTCTAGCTTGTATTCGAAAGGCCGAAGTAGGTAAGATAAGGAAAGATATTTTTTTTACATGAACCACCATCCCGTGAGCACCAGAAGACAAATAGCTAGTCAGGGCACTGGCCGAGCCAGTGACAAGCCCAACAAAGATAGGCATCACCTGGAAGCCAACTAAAAAGCTGCGATGGTGGCGAAGCAGCCCGCCTCCCACTAGGCTCTCAGGTCCTAGATGATCATGCTCACCACTCCAGCAGATGTCTAGCTTGTATTGCTTCCAATTTGGTTAAATTGCATCTGCTTAGCTTACACATTATACCTTTCAATATGACATGCCTTTCTGTTTTTGGTACATACTAGTACATCTGTGTATTAACCATGTTCTTACATCAAACTATTGTTCTTGTGTATCCCTCATTAATCACTTATGACAAGGCAGACAGGAAAGGGGACTACTCCTCATTTAAAGAATGCAGCGTCAGCCTCCCGACATGATTCTCAAGAAACAGAAATGCTAGATGAAGATAGTGAACGTAGCTCTGTAGTTGATTACAACATTTCCCCTACACTAGCATCGCAGGTGCTTTCTCTAACTTGGTAGCGTGATATGTGGTTGCATGTTGCATATGGTGTCTAGATTGTAATTCTTCCAATCTGGTTAAACTGCATGTGCTAGTCTGCTTAGCTTATACATTATACCTGTTAATGTGACATGCCTTCCTGTATTTAGTACATAGTACATCTGTCTATTAAGCATGTCCTTACATAAAACTATTGTTTTTTTGTATCCCGCATCAATCAACATGACGAGACACCTTTAGTATATGCAGTGCGATATTTGTTGCATCTTTCATATGATTTATAGCATGCGCTGCTTCTAATTTGTTGAAATTCCATTTATGATGGGACGCTTTTAACTTGGCAGAGTCATATTGGTTGCATCTTTCATGTGGTGTCTAGCTTGCATTGCTTCTTATTTGCTGGAATGGTTTCTGCTTAGTTTACACAAACAGTTGTGAACATGCCATGCCGTCCTGTTTTTCATACATATTCCATCCTGGTATCATGTGTTTGCCTTACATCAAAGTAGTGATTGTTAGTATCATGCATGAATGAGTTCTGAAGAGAGAATTTTATTACTTTTTCTTGTCGGTTTTACTTGACAATTCAAAATCAATAAAGCAGAAGGAAGTTAGCAAGGCAGTGGTTAAAGGTGCTCCTTCCGAACGGAGGGCCTCTACAGTTTATATTCCTCCACACCCCAAGATGATTTCCAAGACAACACATGCATAGACACTCAACAAAGCTATGTTTATGATGAGCCCGTCTCCCCTAGTGCGGCATCACCGGTGCTCCCTCTAACTTGGCACTGTTATATGTGGTTGCATGTTATGTGTGATGTCTAGCTTGTATTGCTTCTAATTTTGTTGAATTCCATCTGCTTACTTTACACATTATACTTGAATAAGACACGTGTTCCTGTTTCTAGAACATACAATATCTGTCTATCACACCATGTTCTTACATCAAATTACTACTGTTGTGTAACCTGCAACAATCACTTATCATAAGACATGTTTGACTTCGGAGTGTGATATAGGTTACATCTCACATTCTTTTCTAGCTTGTACTACTAATTTGTTGAAATGGCACTTATGATGAGACAGTTTTAACTTGGTAGAGTGATATTCGTTGCATCTTTTCATATGGTGTCTAGCTTTCATTGCTTCTAATTTCTTGAAATGCCTTCTCCTTAGTTTACACATCATAAGTCGTGAATATGCAATGCTGTGAATATTCAATGGCACTAATGATGAGAGACCTCTAACATGGTAGTGTGACGTTGTTTGCATCTTGCATATGATTTATTTCTTGTACTGCTTCACATTTGTTTAAACGCCATTTATGATGAGACACTGTTAACTTGGCAGAGCGATATTTGTAGCATCTTTCATATGGTGTCTACCTTCCATTGCATTGCTTCTAATTTGGTGAAATGTCTTCTTCTTAGTTTACACATCATAGTTCTAGTTATCTCTTCCGTCCTATTTTTCATACATATTACATCCTCCTATCATGTGGTTGTCTAACATCGAAGTTCAGTTCGTCTGCATCACTCATCAATTTGTTCTAAAGAACTAATTGTTATTCGTTTTTCTTGTCGGCTTGACTTAACATGGCACAGAGAAAGAGGAAGAAACATAGAATGGCAGGGAATGAGAAGCGGATGAATCCTGCAGATTCTACTGGTACTGATGGTGCAATAGAAGGTCAAAGTCCAGCGGAAAATTCTACAAACACGGCATCCCATGCTACACGATTTGCAAAAAAAGTCAAACAGAAACAAATAGCTGCCACCAAACAAGCAGAGACAACCCTAGTTCTTGCAACACCTACCATAGTACTACCAGCTACATGACCTACTCGTGCGTCAACTGAGCTAGCAGCATGTTCCCAAGCTCCCTTGCCACCTGACACTACTTCCCAAGCACTCTTGACACAAGATGAGTTGGCAATATCAGATGAACCTTGTGAGCTTCAACAGCAAGAAGGTAGTTGCTGGAGTCAAATTACAGTTGCATGCTTCTTTATATGTAGTCTCACAGTTTGATGTACACTAACACTTCCTATGTTCGTTGTTGGACTAGCACCTAGGCGCAAGAGGAAACAAACATCAGGGATAATTCTCGATAGGTTAACTAAATCTAGAGGAGGAAGAATGGAGATCCGTTTTGAGGCAGGTTTAAAAAGGCCACGTGATGCTACAGAGTCAGCCAAGTTAGTATCAGAGGCAGCGGTTGCCGTTAGGTGTCATGTACGTATCCTCCCAACATGGATTCAGTACAGGAATGACAAAGATGAAACCCAGTTCAACACCTTCCTCGACCATTTATCTGTAAGTATGGTTATGTATGGAAACTAGTAATATCATCTTGCTCTGTCCCATACTTTCTAGGTTGCTGATAATGAGACTCCCATAATTTTCAACAGATGAGGTTCAAGTTGGATAGCCAAGATGATGCAACCAGACAAGCTTGCATCCATGTTTTCAAGTCTGCTCTGCGACAGTATCGGTATAACTTGAGGAAAACTCACTTTGAAGGCAAGGCTAACAGTGAACTTTCCCAAACATCTCCAGTGGAAAATATATCGGATGAAGACTGGAGGGGCCTTGTTAAACACTGGTCTGATCCGAAGTATCAGGTACATTATATATATGTGACCAGATCACATGTTGAAGTCCTATTTACGCATGTGCCACACAAATCTATCTTCTTGTAGGCGAACTGTTCAAAGAACAAGGCCAACCGTACGAAAGTGAAATTCCAACAGACGAGAGGATCTCGTAGCTATATTGCACACTGTGAGGCTCTTGTAATTAGCTGTTGTTTCACTCTTTTCGATGTACCATATTATCAGATCTATATTGACTTGTTCGAAATGCAGAGGAAAGCCCGCAAGGACCAAAAAGTACCTGAACCAAATGCTGTGGAAATCTTCAAGGAATGTCACACCAGCAAGAAGAAGGGCATGACTACACCAGTCAAAGCCGCTGTTGTAAGTCCTCAATCCTCATGCCTTTTAACTACTACTTACTCTGACTTGTGCCTTGAACTACATGGTTTGCAGCCAATGTCTATTACTCTTTTCAATTTTATACACAATTGTCTTAGCGTATCATTGCACCTTACAAGGTTTCAAAGAGAGGAGTGATGTTCCTTTGATCTTGACCCGTAATCTAGTTCCGTGCTGGACTTGCCCACACAACGTTACAATTGCTTGTTTGTCTGTTCTCGGTTGTTTTGTGATATGAATGATGTCATACTATGCTTACCGTATTATAAACTTCGTCTGTTTATCCTTAGCTCTCAATACAATGTGAATAAATAGACAATACATTAGCGATGGTACATGGTCATATGTTTGGAACCTAGTTTTATTATGTACTTTGCAATAAAATACAACGGATATTTTACATGGGTTCACCAGAATAAGTTATGTATATAGACCAAAGCTATTTTGTTTGGTTTTGCTGCCTCCTTAATATCTTCTATTCTGATACTACTAATGTAAAACCTCAACTTTTCAGCGAGCTATGGAAAAAATGGTGGAACCGCCACCTTCTGAAGGTGGCGAGGCAACTATAACCGCCGCAATGTCAGCTCTTGCTGCAGTGGGTCAGTACCTGTCCACTAACAGTGCCAAAAGCACGTTCCTGCGTAATACTGGGTTGGTTGTTAAGGCAATATCGTCCAAACCGCCTCATGATCAAGATATGCAAGCTCAAAGCAATGTTGTATCTGCGCTCCAGACACAAGTCCATTCCCTAACAGAGACCCTTTGTGAAACAAGGAGAAACATTACTCAATGTCGTCAAGATATCCATGGTTTTCAAACCAGTCTATCAGACAATTGCTATGTTGTTCAAGAGCCTAGGGGAAATGAAGGCGAGGGTTATGGTGCTCCATCGGACAATACATCATGAAAACGTAACAGTCAGGTCAAATGAACTAAGCTTCTGAACTTCTGGCGGTGCATTTATCTGCTAGACTGTTAAGTTTTATGCCAACCTTCCTTTTGTTATATAGTTGTAATTTGTTTTGGTGCGATACAAAATTTATTCTTAACGTGCAGCCACCGGCTAAAGAAAACAGCAAGCCATTTTTGTATAGTGTAGGGTGTTCCCTATATTTGCACTGGTGGCGATCTTTGATGCCGAGTGGATGTAATCTGTGCAATCGCCTTAATGGCCTAGCGTTAGTTTCGGCCTTATTTATTTCCTAGTATTCTTTTTCCCTGGTTTGCTAGTGGCCGCAACTACCATGGGCCATATACGGGCCGTGGGATCCATGGGTCTCCTACGGGCCGTCGATAAATGGGCCTGTAATCAGTGGGCCTCGGGCCGTCGGATAAATGGGTCTACATGGGCCGTAATCGGGCATAATTGGTATCGGCCCAGCACGGTAACATGACATTAACAGGCCGTAGGACAGCAAAGGCTTAATTCTGTCACAAGCATAACGAGTCATTAATGGGCTAGAATATAGGACGGGCTGGAAACGGCGCAACGGGTTAACATGACAGAAATGGGCCGACTCTTGCCATGGGCCGAATTTGGCCCATTAGGGTAACATGCCAGTAACGGGCTGACTCTTGCCATGGGCCGAATTTCGCCCATTAGGGGAACAGGCCAGTAACGGGCCGGAAGTAATCGAGGGCCGAAAAGGAGCCCAAGAACGTATGGGCCGTCAATAGGCCAAAAGCTAACACGGGCTGGAAACGGCCCATGTAAATAACAGGCCGTTAACGGGTATAAAAAAATTACTATTCATTATGGGCTAGAGTCACCGTGGGCCTGTAAAGGGCCGAAAGATACGAAGGCCTCATATGGGCCGAAAGACGTCGTGGGCCATACATGGGGCGTGGTGTTATATTCGACGGCCCACATGATGTTGTTGGGCCGATTTCCTTTAGGGCCTAATGGGCCGTAAGTTAACGGGCCGTAAAATGGGATATTTGTGAAGAGACCGTTAACAGGCTTTTCATGGGCCAGCCCGTTAACTTTTGACCAAGTCAAATGGGCTGGCTTTGTAAGCTAAATGGGCCAGTGGTGGGCCGTGGCACGTGTCGACATATCATAGGCGCCTATCTAACCCACTCACGAGCTGACACGTGTTTCGTCCGGCCAATAAGAATTTTACACGTGGAAATTTCCCATTGGTCGCGGCTGTTAACGGGTTATCGGATCCTAAACCCGACCCGATAGCTTAACGGCATTCCGTTACGGTGGATGCCATGTGTCGGTCACCCTTGACGAAAGCACTTCTGTGACGCGCGATTTATCATCATGGAAGTGGACACTTCCATGATGATAATTTTGGTAATGTCATGGAACACTTCTACGACAGCATAGGTATGACTATCTTGATTCTGTCATAAAATCTTCATGGATGTACATGCATGACAAAAAACGCGACCTACTGTGACAAACACGTATCATCACGGAAGTGTATTTTTTGTAGTGTAATGTTTTGAGTGGAAAGATGGACAAACTTAGAAATTATTTGCTAGTAAGAGTGTTTCTTCGGATCCTAATGATATGCCCTTGTCTAGTTTGATTGAGAATAATAATGAATCTATGGATGTGAATTTTGTTGGTAGGAACAATTTTGGTAACAACGCATATAGAGGAAATTTCAATCCTAGGCCTTATCCTAGTAATCCCTCTAATAATTATGGTAATTCCTACAACAATTCTTATGGAAATTATAATAAGATGCCCTCTGATTTAGAATCTAATATTAAAGAATTTATTACTACGCAAAAGAGTTTCAGTGCTATGATTGAAGAAAAATTGCTTAAGATTGATGAGTTGGCTAGGAACGTTGATAGGATTTCTCTTGATGTTGATTCTTTGAAACTTAGATCTATTCCACCTAAGCATGATATCAATGAGTCTCTCAAAGCCATGAGAATTTCCATTGATGAGTGCAAAGAAAGAACCTCTAGGATGCATGCTAAGAAAGATGCCTTTATAAGAGCATGTTCTTCTAGTTGCTATGGAAATAAAGATGAAGATATAAAAGTTATTGATGTGTCCCCTATCAAATCTTTGTTTTGTAATATGAATCTTGATAATGATGGGACTGAATATGATCCACCTTTACCTAGAAGGCGTTCCAAGAATTCAGAATTTTTTGATCTTGATGCTAAAATTGATAAAAGTAGGATTAAAGAAATTAAAACCCTAGATGTTGCTAAACCCACTATTATGGATTTCAAGGAATTTAACTATGAAAATTGCTCTTTGATTGATTGTATTTCCTTGTTACAATTCGTGCTAAATTCTCCTCATGCTTATAGTCAAAATAAAGCGTTTACTAAACATATCGTTGATGCCTTGATGCAATCTTATGAAGAAAAACTTGAATGGGAAGTTTCTATCCCTAGAAAGCTTTATGATGAGTGGGAACCAACTATTAAAATTAAAATTAAAGATCATGAATGCTATGCTATATGTGATTTGGGTGCTAGTGTTTCCACGATTCCAAAGACTTTGTGTGATTTGTTAGGTTTCCGTGATTTTGATGATTGCTATCTAAACTTGCACCTTGCGGATTCCACTATTAAGAAACCTATGGGAAGAATTAATGATGTTCTTATTGTTGCAAATAGGAATTATGTGCCCGTAGATTTTATTGTTCTTGACATAGATTGCAATCCTTCATGTCCTATTATTCTTGGTAGACCTTTCCTTAGAACGATTGGTGCAATTATTGATATGAAGGAAGGAAATATTAGATTCCAATTTCCATTAAGGAAAGGCATGGAACACTTTCCTAGAAAGAAAATTAAATTACCTTATGAATCTATTATGAGAGCCACTTATGGATTGCCTACCAAAGATGGCAATACCTAGATCTATCCTTGCTTGTTATGCCTAGCTAGGGGCGTTAAACCATAGCGCTTGTTGGGAGGCAACCCAACTTGTTTAGTAATAAATAATTTATCTAGCCTCTGTTTAGGTTGTGTTTTTTTGTGTTTAATTAGTGTTTGTGCCAAGTAGAACCGTTGGGAAGACTTGGGGAAAGTCTTGTTACACTTGCTCTAAAAAACAGAAACTTTAGCGCTCACGAGAACTGCTGCCATTTTTCTTTGGAAAGTGATATTTAGTTAATTCTTTTTGAAGATGATTAATAGATAAATTATTCACGTCCATCAATTTATTTTAGAATTTTTGGGGTTCCAGATATTGCGCTATCTACAGATTACTACAGACTATTCTGTTTTTAACAGATTCTATTTTCGTGTGTTGTTTGCTATTTTGATGAATCTATGGCTAGTAAATAATTTATAAACCATAGAGAAATTGGAATACATTAGGTTTAGCACCAGTATAAATAAAGAATGAGTTCATTACAGTACCTTGAAGTGGTATTTTATTTTCTTTCGCTAACGGAGCTCACGGGATTTTCTACTTTGAGTTTTGTGTTGTGAAGTTTTCAAGTTTTGGGTAAAGATTTGATGGATTATGGAACAAAGAGTGGCAAGAGACTAAGCTTGGGGATGCCCATGGCACCCCCAAGATAATCTAAGGACACCTAAAAGCCAAAACTTGGGGATGCCCCGGAAGGCATCTCCTCTTTCGTCTACTTCTATCAGTAACTTTACTTGGAGCTATATTTTTATTCACCACATGATATGTGTTTTGCTTGGAGCGTCTTGTATAATTTGAGTCTTTACTTTTTAGTTTACCACAATCATCCTTGCTGTACACACCTTTTGAGAGAGCCATACATGATTTGGAATTTGTTAGAATTCTCTATGTGCTTCGCTTATATCTTTTGAGTTATACTAGCACATATGCCTGTGCGTTGTAACGAGAGAGATGTTTCTTTGGAGAAGCAATGGGAGAGATAATTGATGTCTCCACCAAAAAGATCCCCATAGTGGTGCAATAGAGAGAGGAGTTGTGATCATCTCGCGGGTCATGTTTGTCCCGCGATATCTTGATAGTGGTGGGGTTAGTCGGTGTGGCGGCAACCATCCAACTCGTGCCTTTTTTCCCTTGGGGTCCGCCTCTGCCTAGGGGTTGTGTCTGCCTCCTCATTTGGTAGCTATGCGGTGACCTTCGGGGCATAGTTGCTTCGACCATTCTCTCTTACGATGACATAACCAGATGGATTACTAATTGTAGCGTATAAATCCCGTTTCAGTACCATATTTAGCGCATAACCAGACACCAATGTCCCTTCTCTATTAGGGTTTATTCTCTTTGATTATTTTAGCGCTCGCGTGCCCATAATTTTTTTATTCAAGCCAAACCAGCATATTCTCTTTTATTGGGCCAAGGAAAAAAAATTGCTCCCTCGAACGACCCAATAGGGGAGTGCAGCTGAGGCATAATACAGCCTATGTGACGGAGCAATTTTTTTCTTGGGCCAACTGCATGGGGCTACTATATGATGCTAGTTGCGTAAAATAGCGCATGGGATGCACACTGGTAGGTCCCAAGACGACCTGTGTTAGTAAGGGACGAAAAAATTCAAAAAAATGATGAGTTGAGGGATCAAAATCATGCCCTCAAAGGCCCGACTACGTGCTGCTAGCCACTCAAAGAAACAAGTTCTACCAACCAATGGCCAGCTCAAACCTTTAAGATCATACCCCAAGGTCACATTGGAAACGATTTTTTTGAACTGTTAAAAGAATATAAATTGTTGAACATTCCTGGAAACATGAATAATTCTGAAAATCCCAAACATTTTTTGAAATTCTTTACATTTTCATAAATACACAACAAAATATGAAACGCTCAAAATTCACAATTTTATTTGAAAACATAAACCTTTTATAATCACATGAACATGTTTTGAATTTGTGATTTTCCTAAAAAAATGAATTATATTTTGTACATTCAGAACAATTGTTGAAAATATGTTTCTTGACATTATTTTGAATTTGCGAACATTTCACTAAAACAAGAATATTTTTCGTATTTGCAACATTTTTTAAATACATTTTTTTGAAAAATCTCGAACAACTTTGGAAAACACAAAGAAAAATGGAACATTATTTTAAAATTTCAAACCAATTTTTGAATGAGAAGAAAGATTTAATGTTCTTAACAATTTTCAAAACAGTATATATTTTAAATTCCCGAACATTTTTAAAGAAATCGATTTTTTTGATATTACGAATAGAAAAATAAACAGAAAAGGAAAAAGAAAAATAGAAACATAACACATAACAAAAAAACAAACCGGTTCATCCCAGATTGGCCGCCCAGTGCGAATTTTGACTATTTTGGAATAGGAACAAATATTTAATGTTCTGACCATTTTTCAAAATGTAATAAATTTCATAATTCGGAACATTTTTTAAAAAAGTAAAAAAATATATTATATTTTGAAATCTTTTGAAAAATTTGAATTTATGAAAAAAGGAAAAAAACATGAAAGGAAAAACGACCAAAGAAGAAGAGAAAGAAATGAAAAAGAAAAAAAGAAACATAACATAAAACAAAAAAAGAATAAGTTTTATAATTCTGATTTTTTTTTTGAAAATACAAATTTTTATGATATTATGAACTTTTTTAAAAATTTAAAATTTATCAAAAATGGGAAAAAACTTGAAAGGAAAAAGGACCAAAGAAGAAGAGAAAGAAACGAAAAATAAAAATAGAAACATACCATAAAAGATAAAAAAGCAAACGGGCCAGCCCAGCTTGGCCCCGCTGGGCGAATTTGCCCCTATCTAACGCTCGAGGCGATAAATAGGGTTTTCCTATCTACATGGACACGAAAATAACTGGGCTGGCTTTCCTATGCCACACTTCGAGCGGCCCATGTACATAATCTAGCATTTTCCTTTTCTAATAGACGAATGGACAAAACTTTAGTCACCTCGAATAGAAAAAAATCGATGGTGAACGGATGAAAAATTTGGAGAAACGCAGCTTGCTTTATTAGTAGGTATAGATAGTTTTGCTCTAGTACTTCACTTATATCTTTTAGAGCACGATGATGGATTTGTTTTATAGAAACTATTGATCTCTCATGCTTCACTTACATTATTTTGAGAGTCTTAAATATCATGATAATTTGCTTAAAATCCTAATATGCTAGGTATTCAAGATTAGTAAAATTTTCTTATGAGTGTTTTGAATACTAAGAGAAGTTTGATGCTTGATGATTGTTTTGAGATATGGAGGTAATAATATCAAAGTCATGCTAGTTGAGTAGTTGTGAAATTGAGAAATGCTTGTGTTAAAGTTTGCAAGTCCCGTAGCATGCACGTATGGTAAACGTTATGTAACAAATTTGAAACATGAGGTGTTATTTGATTGTCCTCCTTATGAGTGGCGGTCGGGGACGAGCGATGGTGTTTTCCTACCAATCTATCCCCCTAGGAGCATGCGTGTAGTGCCGAGGTTTTTGATGACTTGTAGATTTTTGCTATAAGTATGCGAGTTCTTTATGACTAATGTTGAGTCCATGGATTATACGCACTCTCACCCTTCCATCCTTGCTAGCCTCTTCGGTACCGTGCATTGCCCTTTCTCACAATGAGAGTTGGCGCAAACTTCGCCGGTGCATCCAAACCCCGTGATATGATACGCTCTTTCACACATAAACCTCCTTATATCTTCCTCAAAATAGCCACCATACCTACCTATTATGGCATTTCCATAGCCATTCCGAGATATATTGCCATGGAACTTTCCACCATTCCGTTTATCATGACACATTCATTATTGTCATATTGCTTAGCATGATCATGTAGTTGACATAGTATTTGTGGCAAGGCCACCGTTCATAATTCTTTCAGACATGTCACTCTTGGTCCATTGCATATCCCGGTACACCGCCGGAGGCATTCATATAGAGTCATCTTTTGTTCTAGTATCGAGTTGTAATCATTGAGTTGTAAATAAATAGAAGTGTGATGATCATCATTTTCTAGAGCATTGTCCCAAGTGAGGAATTATAAAAAAAGAAAGAGAGAAAGGCCATATATAAAAAAAAAGAGAAAGGCCAAATGAAAAAAATGAGAGAAAAAGAGAGAAGGGACAATGTTACTATCCTTTGCCACACTTGTGCTTCAAAGTAGCACCGTAATGTTCATGATAGAGAGTCTCTTGTTTTGTCACTTTCATATACTAGTGGGAATTTTCATTATTGAACTTGGCTTGTATATTCCAACAATGGGCCTCCTCAAGTGCCCTAGGTCTTCGTGAGCAAGCAAGTTGGATGCACACCCACTTAGTTTCTTTTGTTGAGCTTTCATACATTTATAGCTCTAGTGCATCCGTTGCATGGCAATCCCTACTCCTTGCATTAACATCAATCGGTGGGCATCTCCATAGCCCATTGATTAGCCTCGTTGATGTGAGACTTTCTCCTTTTTGTCTTCTCCACATAACCCCCCCTCATTATATTCTATTCCACCCATAGTGCTATGTCCATGGCTCGCGCTCATATATTGAGTGAAAGTTTATAGGTTTGAGATTACTAAAGTATGAAACAATTGATTGGCTTGTCATCGGGGTTGTGCATGATGAGAGCATTCTTGTGTGACGAAAATGGAGCATGACTAAACTATATGATTTTGTAGGGATGAACTTTCTTTGGCCATGTTATTTTGAGAAGACATAATTGCTTTGTTAGTATCTTGAAGTATTATTATTTTTATGTCAATACGAACTTTTGTCTTGAATCTTTCGGATCTGAATATTCATACCACAATTAAGAATAATTACATTAAAATTATGCCAAGTAGCACTCCGCATCAAAAATTCTGTTTTTATCATTTACCTACTCGAGGACGAGTAGGAATTAAGCTTGGGGATGCTTGATACGTCTCCAACTTATCTATAATTTTTGATTGCTCCATGCTATATTATCTACTGTTTTGGACATTATTGGGCTTTATTATCCACTTTTATATTATTATTGGGACTAACCTATTAACCGGAAGCCCAGCCCAGAATTGCTATTTTTTGCCTGTTTTAGGGTTTCGAAGAAAAGGAATATCAAACGGAGTCCAAACGGAATGAAACCTTCGGGAACGTGATTTTCTCAACGAACAAGACCCAGGAGACTTGGACCCTACGTCAAGACACAAAAGACGAGGCCACGAGGTAGGGGGGCGCCTACCCCCCAAGCGCGCCCTCCACCCTCGTGGGCCCCCTGTTGCTCCACCGACGTACTCCTGCCTCCTATATATAGCTACGTACCCCCAAACGATCAGATACGGGGCCAAAAACCTAATTCCACCACCGCAACTTTCTGTATCCACGAGATCCCATATTGGGGCCTGTTTCGGAGCTCCGCCGGAGGGGGCATCGATCACGGAGGGCTTCTACATCAACACCATAGCCCCTTCGATGAAGTGTGAGTAGTTCACCTCAGACCTACGGGTCCATAGTTAGTAGCTAGATGGCTTCTTCTCTCTTTTTGGATCTCAATACAATGTTCTCCCCCTCTCTTGTGGAGATCTATTCGATGTAATCTTCTTTTTGCGGTGTGTTTGTTGAGACCGATGAATTGTGGGTTTATGATCAAGTCTATCTATGAACAACATTTGAATCTTCTTTGAATTCTTTTATGTATGATTGGTTATCTTTGCAAGTCTCTTCGAATTATCAGTTTGGTTTGGCCTACTAGATTGATCTTTCTTGCAATGGGAGAAGTGCTTAGCTTTGGGTTCAATCTTGCGGTGTCCTTTCCCAGTGACAGTAGGGGCAGCAAGGCACGTATTGTATTGTTGCCATCGAGGATAACAAGATGGGGTTTTCATCATATTGCATGAGTTTATCCCTCTACATCATGTCATCTTACTTAAGGTGTTACTCTGTTTTCATTAACTTAATACTCTAGATGCATGCTGGATAGCGGTCGATGAGTGGAGTAATAGTAGTAGATGCAGTCAGGAGTCGGTCTACTTGTCTCGGACGTGATGCATATATACATGATCATACCTAGATATTCTCATAACTATGCTCAATTCTGTCAATTGCTCAACAGTAATTTGTTCGCCCACCGTAGAATACTTATGCTCTCGAGAGAAGCCACTAGTGAAACCTATGGCCCCCGGGTCTATCTTCATCATATTAATCTCCCAATACTTAGTTATTTCCTTTGCTTTTTACTTTGCTTTTATTTTACTTTGTATCTTTATCACAAAAATACAAAAAATATTATCTTATCATATCTATTAGATCTCACTCTCGTAAGTGGCCGTGTAGGGATTGACAACCCCTTATCGCGTTGGTTGCGAGGATTTATTTGTTTTGTGCAGGTGCGAGGGACTCGCGCGTAGCCTCCTACCGGATTGATACCTTGGTTCTCAAAAACGGAGCGAAATACTTACGCTACTTTGCTGCATCATCCCTTCCTCTTCAGGGAAAACCAACGCAGTGCTCAAGAGGTAGCAGGCGCCCTATAAGGCGCTGGAGAAGAAGGCCAATAAGAAGGACAAGGGGGCCAAGAGTGGCCCCCGTCGCAAGGGCACTTCGGACGTGATGTCTGAAGACGACGAAGCTCATTCCTCTGTCCCTGAGGACAATGGCGAGGAAGAGGACGAGGAAAACAACCCTCCCCCGAGGAGAGGAGGAAGAAGAGGGCGGCTTCGGCGCATCTGGAGGCGGAAATACCCAAGAAGGGGAAGGGCGTCCCAGCGGTCAATACCGCGTGGGACGTTGACAGCAGTCCGGAATGACGCCCTCGCACTAAGCCCCGGGTCGCATCGTAAGTGACATGGCTCACTCATGCACACATCCGACCCATTCTCTTCATTATTTTGACATAGTTAACTGTACTATTGCAGTCCGGCCCGTGACCTTATCCAGCGATCCTCATCTAGAGGTTCGTTGGCTCCATTGGAGAATGTGAGCATGTCGCCACCGCCTGCTTATTCCCCCGAGGCCAGGGACGACACTGAAGTGTTATCCCGAAGGGCCGCTCCGAACCGAGGAGGAGCCCAGGACACCGTCCGGGAGGCGCCACAAGGCGAGACCTCCACTGCCGGACACATGGGGGAACCGATCCCCATGGAGACTGGCGAAAAGGGCCGCATATAGTTCGGCCCTCAGCCGAATATGATTCCGGAGACCCATACGGCTCCGGAGTCGGGCGAGCAGCCCCGTTTGAAGGAGGGGGGGTGCACCGCTTCCACCGGTGGCCCCTGTCCATCCAGGGGCGCCGGATAACCTGATGGAGGCGCTTCGAGGCGCCTCCGTCGTGGACGAGCACCGTGTCCTTATGGGTGCAGTGATCGAGAAGATTCAGTCCACTGAAGACTGCAGCAGCCTGTTGACAGGTTTTGAGGTAAGAAAGTGAAAAACCCTGTGTAGACAGTAGCCCCTGAGACACTGTCCAGTGTTCGGCAAGAGGAACCAGACTGAGGATCAATATTTTGTTATAGGAGACTAACGTAATATGGATGGATAAGAAGGCATCGCTTTTGGCCACAACCTCGCATGCTGCCAAAGTCTCTGAACTGAGGTAGAGGCTGGAGCGGACCGAGAACAAGCTCGGTGAGGTTAGGGTTCGGCTCCAGGAGAAGCAAGGTGAGTAACGACTTGTTGTGTGTTCGGAAGGAGTAGGCGCTGTATATTGACCATGGTGTCGTAATATGTGCAGGAGCCGCGACCGAGGTCGAGGCTCTGAGGAAGGCTGGGCGAGGCCGAGGAGAAGGTTGTCCAGCAGCAAGCCGCCCATAAGAAGCTCAAGGCCCGGGTCAAGGAAGTCCAGCAGGAGCTCCAGGATGCGGTGAAAAAATGCGAGGCCTTGGAGCATGATGCGTTGGTTCAAGGGGCCGAACTCACCAAGGCTCGTCAGAGCGCGGAGACCGCACGGAATGAGGCCTAGGCCGCCCTCCAGGAGATCCAGGAGGCCAAGAAGATCACGGCGGGTAAGGCATTTAAGATGCAAAGCAAGTATGTGAAGAAGCAATACCTTTTACTAACCTGGGTTCGGAGTTCCCCAGGAGCTTTTATGGATTTACCACGCAGTGTATCAGACGCTGCGGAGTTCTATTGAGCCGAAGGAGGGGGTTCTACGGAGAAGCTATTCTGGTCGCAGTATGCGGCGCCAGAGCATTCCGTGTCCTTCACCGATCAGTTGAAATAGCTGGTGGAGCTGCATACGGTGTCCGAACTAGCCATTAAGGATTTGATAATCCGGCTATGGCCAGCCGAAGCTATGCCAGGCAGCTACTTCGAACTCATGAGGTGGATGGTGAACGCCTGTCCTTGGCTGGACTCGTCAAGCGCTCGGTCTGCATTGAAGGTGCGCGCATGGCCTTCGCCCGTTGCAAGATGTGGTGGGCGAAGATGGACACCGTCGAGGTGACCAGAGGGCCACCGGAGGGCAAGGAGCACCGCACACCCGAGCGGTATTTTGCGGATGTCCTGGAGGGGTCTCGCCTTGCGGCAGCACAATGTTCGTGGGACGTTGTTTTTGAATAAATGTATTCATGTTGGCTTTGCCTTGTATTATGAAAAACAAAGCCTATTTTGTAATGTAATTTTGTTATGCTTTAATTGTTTCCTCTTCTGCGGCCGTGTTGTATCTAATCTGAGGGTTGGCCAGTCGTCGACTTTTGCCCTCACGTAGGTAGTACGGAGGTGTTCGGGATGGAATCTAGACAATCTTCATCCAATTATATGGTCCTTGAAGGAGTTTTTTAGCGCAACGAACAAGGCAATCAGACTATATGGCTTAAACGCCCTCACTTAGCCATAGGAGTTTTATAATAAAGCATGGGCGCAGCCCCTGGTTCAAACCAGAGTGTTGTCAGCATCTGATCGGGAAGTGCCAGTCTTTCGCATAATGCGGAAAAAATCTCCAACGATTTTTAACCCTCGAACAGCTGATTGGCTCTCGCCGCATCATGACAGTTAGTTTTCGGCTTTCTCTACTGAGGTGCTCATCCGGTTTAGGCCAGGGCACAATCGCAACAGTTCTCCCTTTACTACCCTAGCCGATTTAGCGGAACGTAGTGTAGCAAGCACATGAGCCGGGCAACCCAACTATTGACCAAAGACATGATTCGGAGCTAATGCATATAATGCTAAGTTCGGGGTGCCGAACTTATCTTTAAGGATTGATCGGACTTTGTTGCCGTAACATGGGGCGATGGGGAGCCCCTGACAAATATCAAACATACCAGAGTGTACGGTTGCTAGGAAATAAGTAATTTAAAGGAAAACAGAGGGGGAATAGAGATAGGATCTGGGGCCCTTGAACTTGGATCACGAACTGTTTCCATTATAGTTGGGTTAATGCGTCCAAGCACATCTGTACAAAATAATGCAATAAGCAACTGGCTATTTGACATGCCGCGACTAAAGGCGAGCTGCATGTGGGTCCTGAAAACGGATAGAGTAATCATTGAGTTAGCCTCTAGGGCTTCCCATGTACGCTTGTGCTCCGTGTCAATCCGGTGTGTTTATCCTTTGATAGGACCATTAATAAGGCCTTTGAAGGAGGCCCGCATAAGAGAAACCTGAAAAAAAGGGAAAAGGAGATAGTAAAGTTATATGTGTGTCTGGGATTGGTCTAACCAAACTGTAGATCCCGGGCTGGCTTGTGCCTCCGTCGATGTCCATGGAATTTTGAGTGCGTAATTATGTACGCGTGGTATGAATGCCACTACTTCATCGGGACAGGGACGGAGGCCAAATTGCTAATCGAGCTCTTGACGAGCTGCGCTGTCCTGTTGTAGTGTAGTCCAAAACCTCTTAGTGATGTCCAGGGGCTCGACAGCCATACTATGGTGCTGCTTGAGAAGGCCGCTCTGTACCTCTGCTGCTAGGGCGGCGGTGTGCTCCTCTGTTCGGAGGGAGCGTTCAGTATTTCCATTGACTATTATGACGCCACGTGGACCGGGCATCTTGATCTTGAGATAAGCATAGTGTGGCACTGTGTTGAATCTAGCAAACGCGGTTCATTCGAGCAGTGTGTGGTAGCCGCTGCGGAAGGGGACGATATCGAAGATTAACTCTTCGCTTCGGAAGTTGTCCGGAGAACCGAAGACCACTTCCAGCATGATTGAGCCCGTACAGTGGGCCTCTACGCCTGGTATGACTCCTTTAAAGGTAGTCTTTGTTGGTTTGATTCGTGAGGGGTTAATGCCCATCTTCCGCACTGTGTCCTGATAAAGCAGGTTGAGGCTGCTACCACCGTCCATCAGGACTCGTGTTAGGTGAAACCCGTCGATAATTGGGTCGAGGACTAGTGCGGCTGAACCGCCATGGCGGATACTAGTTGGGTGATCTCGACGATCGAAGGTGATCGGGAACGACGACCACGGATTGAATTTTGGGGTGACTGGCTCTACCACATAGACGTTCCTAAGTGCACTCCCTTTTGGGGATGTGTGTAGCGTATATCATTTTCATCATTTTGACTTGAGGGGGAAATTTCTTCTACCTCCCAGTGTTCGGCTGCCGGGGCTCATCGTCTTCGTCCTCACTTTGTGATCCTTTTCTTTGTTTTCGGCATTTAACTTGCCATCCTGTTTAAAAACCCAACAGTCTCTGTTGGTGTGATTGGCTTGTTTATCTGGGGTACCATGTATCTGGCACAGACAATCGAGTATGCAATCCAGGCTGGATGGTCCCTCACTGTTCCTTTTGTAGGGCTTCTTTCGCTGGCCAGACTTGGAGCTGCTGAATCCGGCGTTAACGATGGTGTCATCGGTGTTGTCGCCATTGCTTCGGCGTTTGTGTCTATTGCGCTGGAGCTTGCCGGTGCTGTTTTTGGCCTCGGAGGGGCCTGTCTCGCTGGTTGTGTTTTTGCTACGAGCCAGCCAGCTGTCCTCACCCGCGCAAAAGCGGGTCATGAGTGCCGTAAGGGCTGCCATGGACTTCGGCTTTTCTTGGCCAAGGTGGCGTGCTAGCCATTCGTCACGGATGCTGTGTGTAAAGACTGCTAGGGCTTCGGCATCTGGACAGTCAACGATCTGGTTCTTTTTGGTTAGGAACCTAGTCCAGAATTTTCTGGCTGATTCTCCAGGTTGTTGAACTATGTGGCTTAACTCATCGGCATCGGGTCGCCGAACATATGTACCTTGGAAGTTGTCAAGGAAGGCTTCTTCCAAGTCCTCCCACCTGCTGATGGAATTTTCGGGCATGCTATTTAGCTAGTGTCGAGCTGGCCCTTTGAGCTTTAGTGGGAGGTATTTGATGGCGTGGAGGTCGTCTCCACGGGTCATGTGGATGTGGAGAATAAAGTCCTCAATCCATACCGCGGGATCGGTTGTTCCGTCATATGATTCAATATTGACGGGCTTGAACCCCTCGAGGAATTCGTGATCCAGCACCTCATTTGTGAAGCACAGAGGGTGTGCAGCGCCTCTATATCAGGCCACGTCATGGCGCACCTCCGATGAAGTCCGTCTGCGGTTATCGACCCGGGTGTGACTAAGGTTGTCACGTCTGAATAGGTAGCCGTCATCCCGAGTCGGGACCTCGCGATCCGTAGATTGATCTGGTGTGTCCCGCTCTACTGTCCAGATCCTACCGAAGGTCGTATGTATGGTCCCGAGCTATTCCGTACTTGTTTTTGCGAGGTGGTCGGGCGGGCTATTGTTTGGCCTGAGTTGTCGTTTTATCCCGACCGCGGGGTGGTCGGTCCGCTGCACTATCCCGACCACGTGGTGGTCGGTCCGCATTGCGTGAGGGAGGTATGGGATCTGGCGCCTCCTCATCGAAATGAGGTAGCAGTCTGTGCTTTGGGTAACTCTTGACTAGGCGCTCGAGGCCGTATTCTTCGGCTGCCAGGACATCAGTCCACCTGTTAATGAGCAGGTCTTGATCAGCTTGGAGCCGCTGCTGCTTCTTCTTCAGGCTTCTTGTAGTGGCTATTAGCTGGTGCTTGAAGTGCTCTTGCTCGAGGGGTGCCTCAGGCACGATGAAGTCCTCATTGTCAAGGTTCTCATCATCATCGGAGACTGGACGACAACTATCATCATCTGGGTCATTGGGCATGGCCTGTTTATCAGGGTTATCTTGCCCGTTGTCTTGTTCCTCCTGTTCGGATGCAGCCCCGACAGGGTCTTCATTGTTTTCGGCGTCGCCCGGAGTATTATTTTCTCCGGTACCAGTGTTGCCATCTTTTGAGAGAAGAGGCATAGAGCGGCATTTAGGGTGCCGGCGCTTGGACTATGTCTCAGAAGGTTTATTCACAACTGGATCTCCTTTGTCATCGTCTCTAGCTTTTTTAGGTGTGTCGACCATGTACACATTGTAGGAAGAGGTGGCCGTTCAACGTCCAGTAAATGGCGGGTCTTGGCCTTGCTCCTTGTCGGCATCGTCGTCCATACCGTTGATGTCTTCGAAGCCGTAATCAAGCACGTCGGTTAAGTCATCGACAGTGGCTATGAAGTGGGTGGCGGGTGGGAAGCGAAATTCCACATCATCAGCCTCTGGCTCGAACAAAAAATAGTTCGGCTGTGAGTCCTTCTCCAAGGACAAGTTCTTTAAAGATTTTAGCACATCACCCAAAGGTGAGTGCTGGAAGATGTCTGCGGTGCTAAATTCGAAGATCGATAACCGATCCAGCTCGGTGTCTGCAGGCGTACCCAGTCCGGAACTTATAGCCGGAGACAAGTCCAGAGTTCCATTGACACAAATATTGCGGGGTGTGATGTCTACTACACAACCTTCTTCTTGTAGACGTTGTTGGGCCTCCAAGTGCAGAGGTTTGTAGGACAGTAGCAAATTTTCCTCAAGTGGATGACCTAAGGTTTATCAATCCGTACGAGGCGTAGGATGAAGATGGTCTCTCTCAAGCAACCCTACAACCAAATAACAAAGAGTCTCTTGTGTCCCCAATACACCCAATACAATGGTCAATTGTATAGGTGCACTAGTTCGGTGAAGAGATGGTGATACAAGTGGTATATGGATGGTAGATAAAGGTTTTTGTAATCTGAAAATATAAAAACAGCAAGGTAACTAATGATAAAAGTGAGCACAAACGGTATTGCAATGCGTTGAAACAAGGCCTAGGGTTCATACTTTCACTAGTGCAAGTTCTCTCAGCAATAATAACATAATTGGATCACATAACTATCCCTCAACATGCAACAAAGAGTCACTCCAAAGTCACTAATAGCGGAGAACAAACAAAGAGATTATGGTAGGGTACGAAACCACCTCAAAGTTATTCTTTCCAATCAATCCATTGGGCTATTCCTATAAGTGTCACAAACAGCCCTAGAGTTCGTACTAGAATAACACCTTAAGACACAAAACAACCAAAACCCTAATGTCACCTAGATACTCCAATGTCACCTCAAGTATCCGTGGGTATGATTATACGATATGCATCACACAATCTCAGATTCATCTATTCAACCAACACATAGAACCTCAAAGAGTGCCCCAAAGTTTCTACCGGAGAGTCAAGACGAAAACGTGTGACAACCCCTATGCATAGGTTCATGGGCGGAACCCGCAAGTTGATCACCAAAACATACATCAAGTGGATCAATAGAATACCCCCATTGTCACCACGGGTATCCCACGCAAGACATACATCAAGTGTTCTCAAATCCTTAAAGACTCAAACCGATAAGATAACTTCAAAGGGAAAACTCAATCCATTACAAGCGAGTAGAGGGGGGAAGAAACATCATAGGATCCAAATATAATAGCAAAGCTCGCGATACATCAAGATCGTATCACCTCAAGAACACGAGAGAGAGAGAGAGAGAGAGAGAGAGAGAGAGATCAAACACATAGCTACGGGTACATACCCTTAGCCCCGAGGGAGAACTACTCCCTCCTCATCATGGAGAGCACCGAGATGATGAAGATGGCCACCGGAGAGGGATTCCCCCTCCGGCAGGGTGCCGGAACGGGTCTAGATTGGTTTTCGGTGGCTACAGAGGCTTCTGGAGGCGGAACTCCCGATGTATTGTGCCCCTCGATAGTTTTAGGGTATATGGATATATATATAGGTGGAAGAAATACATCAGGAGAGCCACGAGGGGCCCACGAGGGTGGAGGGCGCGCCTAGGGGGGTGGAGGGAGCCCCCTACCTCGTGGCTTCCTCGTTAATCCCCTGACGTGCACTCCAAGTCTCCTGTATTGCTTTCTTTCCAAAAATAAATTTTCCAAAGGTTTCATTCCGTTTGGACTCCGTTTGATATTCCTTTTCTGCGAAACACTGAAACAAGGAAAAAACAGAAACTAGCACTGGGCTCTGGGTTAATAGGTTAGTCCCAAAAATCATATAAAATAGCATATAAATGCATATAAAACATCCAAGGTTGATAATATAATAGCATGGAACAATAAAAAATTATAGGTATGTTGGAGACGTATCAGCATCCCAAGCTTAATTCCTGCTCGTCCTCGAGTAGGTAAATGATAAAAATAGAATTTTTGATGTGGAATGATTCCTAACATATTTCTCAATGTATTTTTTCTTTATTGTCGCATGAATGTTCATATCCGAAAGATTCAGGACAAAAGTTTAATATTGACATAACAATAATAATACTTCAAGCATACTAACCAAGTAATCATGTCTTCTCAAAATAACATGGCCAAAGAAAGCTATCCCTACAAAATCATATAGTCTGGCTATGCTCCATCTTCACCACACAACGTATTTAAATCATGCACAACCCTGATGACAAGCCAAGCAATTGTTTCATACTTTTGATGTTCTCAAACTTTTTCAATCTTCACGCAATACATGAGCGTGATCCATGGACATAGCACGATAGGTGGAATAGAATGGTGGTAGTGGAGAAGACAAAAAGGAGAAGATAGTCTCACATCAACTAGGCGTATCAACAGGCTATGGAGATGCCCATCAATAGATATCAATGTGAGTGAGTAGGGATTGCCATGCAACGGATGCACTAGATCTATAAATGTATGAAAGCTCAACAAAAGAAACTAGTGGGTGTGCATCCAACTTGCTTGCTCACGAAGACCTAGGGCATTTTGAGGAAGCCAATCATTGGAATATACAAGCCAAGTTCTATAATGTAAAATTCCCACTAGTATATGAAAGTGACAACATATGAGACTCTCTACCATGAAGATCATGGTGCTACTTTGAAGCACAAGTGTGGTAAAAGGATAGTAGGATTGCCCCTTCTCTCTTTTTCTCTCATTTTTTTATTTGGGCCTTTTCTCTTTTTTATGGCCTCTTTTTTTTTATTTTTTTATTTGGGCCTTTTCTCTTTTTTATGGCCTCTTTTTTTTAGTCTGAAGTCTCATCCCGACTTGTGGGGGAATCATAGTCTCCATCATCCTTTCCTCACTGGGACAATGCTCTAATAATGATGATCATCACACTTTTATTTTCTTACAACTCAAGAATTACAACTCGATACTTAGAACAAAATATGACTCTATATGAATGCCTCCGGCGGTGTACCAGGATGTGCAACAACTCATGAGTGACATGTATGAAAGAATTATGAACGGTGGCTTTGCCACAAATACGATGTCAACTACATGATCATGCATAGCAATATGACAATGATGGAGCGTGTCATAATAACGGAACGGTGGAAAGTTGCATGGCAATATATCTCGGAATGGCTATGGAAATGCCATAATAGGTAGGTATGGTGGCTGTTTTGAGGAAGGTATATAGTGGGTTTATGGTACCGGTGAAAGTTGCACGGTACTAGAGAGGCTAGCAATGGTGGAAGGGTGAGAGTGCGTATAATGCATGGACTCAACATTAGTCATAAAGAACTCACATACTTATTGCAAAAATCTATTAGTTATCAAAACAAAGTACTACGTGCATGCTCCTAGGGGGATAGATTGGTAGGAAAAGACCATCGCTCGTCCCCGACCGCCACTCATAAGGAAGGCAATCAATAAATAAATCATGCTCCGACTTCATCACATAACGGTTCACCATACATGCATGCTACGGGAATCACAAACTTCAACACAAGTATTTCTCAAATTCACAACCACTCAACTAGCATGACTCTAATATTACCATCCTCATATCTCAAAACAATCATCAAGTATCAAACTTCTCATAGTATTCAATGCACTTTATATGAAAGTTTTTATTATATCCCTCTTGGATGCCCATCATATTAGGACTAAATTCATAACCAAAGAAAATTACCATGTTGTTTAGGACTCTCAAAATAATATAAGTGAAGCACAATAGTTCATATGTTTCTATAAAATAAAAACCACCGCCGTGCTCTAAAATATATAAGTGAAGCACTAGAGCAAATGACAAACTACTCCAAAAGATATAAGTGAAGATCCATGAGTAGTTGAATAATTATGCAACTATGCGAAGACTCTCCCATTTAATAATTTCAGATCTTGGTATTTTATTCAAACAGCAAGCAAAACTAAATAAAATAAAATGACGCTCCAAGCAAAACACATATCATGTGGTAAATAAAAATATAGCTCCAAGTAAAGTTATCGATGAACGAAAACGAAAGAGGGGATGCCTTCCGGGGCATCCCCAAGCTTAGGCTCTTGGTTGTCCTTGAATATTACCTTGGGGTGCCTTGGGAATCCCCAATCTCAGTCTCTTGCCACTCCTTATTCCATAGTCCATCGAATCTTTACCCAAAACTTGAAAACTTCACAACACAAAACTTAACAGAAAACTCGTAAGCTCCGTTAGCGAAAGAAAAGAAAACAACACCACTTCAAGGTACTGTAACGAACTCATTCTTTATTTATATTCATTTTAGACCTACTTTATTCCAACTTCTCTATGGTTTATAAACTCTTTTACTAGCCATATATTCATTAAAATAAGCAAACAACACACGAAAAACAGAATCTGTCAAAAACAGAACAATCTGTAGTAATCTGTAACTAACGCAAACTTGTGGAACCCCAAAAATTCTAAAATAAATTGCTTGACATAAGGAATTTTTCTCTTAATCATCTTCAAAAATAATTAACTAAATATCACTCTCCAAATAAAAATGGCAGCAATTCTCGTGAGCGCTAAAGTTTCTGATTTTTACAGCATAATCGCAAAGACTTTCCCCCAAGTCTTCCCAAAGGTTCTACTTGGCACAAACACTAATTAAAACATAAAACCACATCTAAACAGAGGCTAGATGAATTATTTATTACTAAACAGGAGAAAAAATCAAGGAACAAAAATAAAATTGGGTTGCCTCCCAACAAGCGCTATCGTTTAGCGCCCCTAGCTAGGCATGATGATTTCAATGATGCTCACATAAAAGATAAGAATTGAAACATAAAGAGAGCATCATGAAGATTATGACTAGCACATTTAAGTCTAACCCACTTCCTATGCATTGGGATTTTGTAAGCAAACAACTTATGGGAACAATAATCATCTAGCATAGGAAGGCAAAACAAGCATAACTTCAAAATTTTCAACACATAGAGGGGAAACTTGATATTATTGCAATTCCTACAAGCATATGTTCCTCCCTCATAATAATTTTCAGTAGCATCATGAATGAATTAAAAAATATAACCAGCACCTAAAGCATTCTTTTCATGATCTACAAGCATAGAAATTTTATTACACTCCACATAAGCAAGATTCTTCTCATTCGGAATAGTGGAAGTATCATAAGAAACTCGAATACTATAAATTGTTTCCACATTAAAAGAGTGATGTTCAGAAAAAGGGTAATCATAATCATGAGAAGTTTTATAAATATAATCATCACTACTTTTTATAGCATATGTATCATCACAATAATTATCACAAGTAGAAACTTTGTTCTCATCATAATCGATTGAAACCTCTTCCAATATAGTGGAATCATCACTAAATAAAGTCATGACCTCTCCAAATCCACTTTCATAATTATCATAAGTAGGAGGCATTCTATCATCATTATAAATTTGCATATCAAAACTTGGGAGACTAAAAGTATCATCTTCATCAAACATAGCTTCCCCAAGCTTGTGGCTTTGCATATCATTAGCATCATGGATATTCAAGGAATTCATACTAACAACATTGCAATCATGCTCATCATTCAAATATTTAGTGCCAAACATTCTAATGCATTCTTCTTCCAACACTTTGGCGCAATTTTCCTTCCCATCATACTCACGAAAGATATTAAAAAGATGAAGCGTAAGAGGCAAACTCAATTCCATATTTTTTTGTCGTTTTCTTTTATAAACTAAACTAGTGCTAAAACAAGAAATAAAAAGATTCGATTTCAAGATCTAAAGATACTTCAAGCGCTAAGCTCCCCGGCAATGGCGCCAGAAAAGATCTTGATGTCTACTACACAACCTTCTTCTTGTAGACGTTGTTGGGCCTCCAAGTGCAGAGGTTTGTAGGACAGTAGCAAATTTCCCACAAGTGGATGACCTAAGGTTTATCAATCCGTAGGAGGCGTAGGATGAAGATGGTCTCTCTCAAGCAACCCTGCAACCAAATAACAAAGAGTCTCTTGTGTCCCCAACACACCCAATACAATGGTAAATTGTATAGGTGCACTAGTTTGGCGAAGAGATGGTGATACAAGTGGTATATGGATGGTAGATAAAGGTTTTTGTAATCTGAAAATATAAAAACAACAAGGTAACTAATGATAAAAGTGAGCACAAATGGTATTGCAATGCGTTGAAACAAGGCCTAGGGTTCATACTTTCACTAGTGCAAGTTCTCTCAACAATAATAACATAATTGGATCACATAACTATCCCTCAACATGCAACAAAGAGTCACTCCAAAGTCACTAATAGCGGAGAACAAACGAAGAGATTATGGTAGGGTACGAAACCACCTCAAAGTTATTCTTTCCAATCAATCCATTGGGCTATTCCTATAAGTGTCACAAACAGCCCTAGAGTTCGTACTAGAATAACACCTTAAGACACAAATCAACCAAAACCCTAGTGTCACCTAGATACTCCAATGTCACCTCAAGTATCCGTGGGTATGATTATACGATATGCATCACACAATCTCAGATTCATCTATTCAACCAACACATAGAACCTCAAAAAGTGCCCCAAAGTTTCTACCGGAGAGTCAAGACGAAAACGTGTGCCAACCCCTATGCATAGGTTCATGGGCGGAACCCGCAAGTTGATCACCAAAACATACATCAAGTGGATCAATAGAATACCCCATTGTCACCATAGGTATCCCACGCAAGACATACATCAAGTGTTCTCAAATCCTTAAAGACTCAAACCGATAAGATAACTTCAAAGGGAAAACTCAATCCATTACAAGAGAGTAGAGGGGGGAAGAAACATCATAGGATCCAAATATAATAGCGAAGCTCGCGATACATCAAGATCGTATCACCTCAAGAACACGAGAGAGAGAGAGAGAGATCAAACACATAGCTACTAGTACATACCTCAGCCCCGAGGGAGAACTACTCCCTCCTCGTCATGGAGAGCACCGGGATGATGAAGATGGCCACCGGAGAGGGATTCCCCCTTCGGCAGGGTGCCGGAATGGGTCTAGATTGGTTTTCGGTGGCTACGGAGGCTTCTGGCGGCGGAACTCCCGATGTATTGTGCCCCTCGATAGTTTTAGTGTATATGGATATATATATATAGGTGGAAGAAATACATCAGGGGAGCCACGAGGGGCCCATGAGGGTGGAGGGCGCGCCCAGGGGGGTGGGCGCGCCCCCTGCCTCGTGGCTTCCTCGTTGATCCCCTAACATGCACTCCAAGTCTCATGTATTGCTTTCTTTCCAAAAATAACTTTTCCGAAGGTTTCATTCTGTTTGGACTCCGTTTGATATTCCTTTTCTGCGAAACACTGAAACAAGGGGAAAACAGAAACTGGCACTAGGCTCTGGGTTGATAATATAAAATAGCATATGAATGCATATAAAACATCCAAGGTTGATAATATAATAGCATGGAACAATCAAAACTTATAGATACGTTGGAGACGTATCAGGGTGCCGAGTCCATGTGCGGCTCCAACGTCGCGGACTCTGTGGCCTCGGATGGCACGATCTGCTCCGGTTCTAAGGCCGTTGCAGCAACAGGGACCATCTCTTGGATGTGATCCGATGACAGATTTAAGTCATGTTCATAGGGGCGAGGGGGAGCGATTGTTGCGGTCTCAAATCCATTGAAGTTCAAGTCTCCAC
This sequence comes from Triticum urartu, assembly GCF_003073215.2. NCBI lineage: Eukaryota > Viridiplantae > Streptophyta > Magnoliopsida > Poales > Poaceae > Triticum > Triticum urartu. The sequence goes on along the minus strand of NC_053026.1, from coordinate 462,822,141 downwards.
GGATATCCGCGACGTAGTTCAAGCTTCCAAATCTGGCCTGGTGACCAGGGGCGTAGCTATCGATCTGCTCCAGATGGCCAAGCGAGTTGGCCCGTAGTACGAAGCCGCCGAACACGAAAATCTGTCCGGGAAGGAAGGTTTCTCCTTGGACAGCATCACTATAGACGATTGGAGGGGCCATCAAACCTTTCATCGACGACACAGTGGAACTGTCAATGAAAGCACCAATGTCGGTGTCAAAACCGGCGGATCTCGGGTAGGGGGTCTCAAACTGTGCGTCTAGGATCGATGATAACAGGAGACGGGGGACACGATGTTTTACCCAGGTTCAGACCCTCTCTATGGAGGTAATACCCTACTTCCTGCTTGATTGATCTTGATGAATATGAGTATTACAAGAGTTGATCTACCACGAGATCGTAATGGATAAACCCTAGAAGCCTAGCTTGTATGACTATGGTAATGGGTATCCTTTCCGGACTAACCCCTGCGGTTTATATAGACACCGGGGGGATCTAGGGTTACATAGAGTCGGTTACATAAGAAGGAATCTTCATAGTCGGTCGCTAAGCTTGCCTCCCACGCCAAGGAGAGTCCAATCCGGACACAGGTACAGTCTTCGGCCTTCATGTCTTCACAGCCCATCAGTCCGGCCCATGGATAACAGGCCGGACGCCCGAGGACCCCTTAGTCCAGGACTCCCTCACCGGGGGCCATAGGTTTCACTAGTGGCTTCTCTCAAGATAGCATGTATTACGGTGGGTGAACAAATTACTGCCGAGAAATTGATAGAAAAGCGCATAGTTATGATGATATCTAAGGCAATGATCATGAATATAGGCATCACGTCCGTGTCAAGCAGACCGAAACGATTCTGCATCTACTACTATTACTCCACACATCGACCGCTATCCAGCATGCGTCTAGAGTATTAAGTTCATAAGAACGGAGTAATGCATTAGGCAAGATGACATAATGTAGAGGGATAAACTCAAACAATATGATATAAACCCCATCTTTTTATCCTCGATGGCAACAATACAATACGTGTCATTTCCCTTTCTGTTACTGGGATCGAGCACCGCAAGATTGAACCTAAAGCTAAGCACTTCTCCCATTGCAAGAAAGATCAATCTACTAGGCAAAACTAAACCGATAATTCAAAGAGACTTGCAAAGATATCAAATCATGCATATAAGAATTCAGAGAAGAATCAAATAATATTCATAGATAATCAAGTTCATAAACCCACAATTCATCGGATCGCGGCAAACACACCACAAAAAGAGTTACAACGAATAGATCTCCAAGAAGATCGAGGAGAACTTTGTATTGAGATCCAAAGAGAGAGAAGAAGCCTTCTAGCTAATAACTATGGAGCCGAAGGTCTGTGGTAAACTACTCACACATCATCGGAGAGGCTATGGTGTTCATGTAGAAGCCCTCCATGATCGAATCCCCCTCCGGCAGATTGCCGGAAAAGGCCCCAAGATGGGATCTCACGGGTATAGAAGGTTGCGGTGGTGGAAAAGGTGTTTCGTGGCTCTCCCTGAAGGTTTCAGGGTATAAGAGTATATATATAGGCGAAAGAAGTAGGTCGGTGGAGCTGCGAGGGGCCCACGAGGGTGGGGGGCGCACCCACCCCCCTGGGGCGCACCCTCCTGCCTCGTGGCTTCCTCACTGCTTCCTTGATGTCCACTCTAAGTCTCCTGGATTTCGTTTGTTCCAAAAACAGTCCTCGCGAAGGTTTCATTCTGTTTGGATTCCGTTTGATATTCCTTTTCTGCCAAACACTGAAATAGGCAAAAAACACCAATTTGCACTAGGCTTTCGGTTAATAGGTTAGTCCCAAAAATAATATAAAAAGGTATAATAAAGCCCATTAAACATCCAAAACAGATAATATAATAGCATGGAACAATAAAAAATTATAGATACGTTGGAGACGTATCAAGCATCCCAAGCTTAATTCCTGCTCGTCCTTGAGTAGGTAAATGATAAAAACATAATTTTTGATGTGGAATGCTCCCTAGCATAATTTTTAATGTAATTCTCTTTATTGTGGCATGAATGTTCAGATCCAAAAGATTCAAGATAAAAGTTTAATATTGACATAAAAATAGTAATACTTCAAGCATGCTAACCAAGCAATTACGTCTTATCAAAATAACATAGCCAAAGAAAGCTTATCCCTACAAAATCATATAGTTTTGCCATGCTTCATTTTTGTCACACAAAATGCTCCCATCATGCATAACCCCGATGACAAGTCGAGCAATTGGTTCATACTTTTTAACGCGCTTCAGCCTTTTCAACCCTTATGCAATACATGAGCGCAAGCCATGGATATAGCACTATAGGTGGAATAGCATATGATGATGGGGGTTATGTGAGAAGACAAAAAAGGAGAAAGTCTCACATTGACACGGCTAATCAACGGGCTATTGGAGATGCCCATCAATTGATGTCAATGCGAGGAGTAGGGATTGCCATGCAACGGATGCATGCTACCTCTTTTAGCACTGCGTTGGTTTTCCCCAAAGAGGAAGGGATGATGCAGCAAAGTAGCGTAAGTATTTCCCTCAGTTTTTGAGAACCAAGGTATCAATCCAGTAGGAGGCTACGCGCGAGTCCCTCGTACCTGCACAAAACAAATAAATCCTCGCAACCAACGCAAATAGGGGTTGTCAATCCCTATAGGGCCACTTACGAGAGTGAGATCTGATAGATATGATAAGATAGTATTTTTGGTATTTTTATGATAAAGATGCAAAGTAAAATAAAGGCAAAGTAAATAGCAAAGTAAATAACTAAGTAGTAGGAGATTAATATGATAAAGATAGACCCGGGGGCCATAGGTTTCACTAGTGGCTTCTCTCGAGAGCATAAGTATTTTACGGTGGGTGAACAAATTACTGTTGAGCAATTGACAGAATTGAGCATAGTTGTGAGAATATCTAGGTATGATCATGTATATAGGCATCACGTCCGAGACAAGTAGAACGACTCCTGCCTGCATGTACTACTATTACTCCACTCATCGACCGCTATCCAGCATGCATCTAGAGTATTAAGTTAAAACAGAGTAACGCCTTAAGCAAGATGACATGATGTAGAGGGATAGACTCATGCAATATGAAGAAAACCCCATCTTGTTATCCTCGATGGCAACAATACAATACGTGCCTTGCTGCCCTTACTGTCACCGGGAAAGGACACCGCAAGATTGAACCCAAAGTTAAGCACTTCTCCCATTGCAAGAAAGATCAATCTAGTAGGCCAAACCAAACTGATAATTCGAATAGACTTGCAAAGATAACCAATCATACATAAAAGAATTCAGAGAAGATTCAAATATTATTCATAGATAGTCTTGATCATAAACCCACAATTCATCGGTCTCAACAAACACACCGCAAAAAGAAGATTACATCGAATAGATCTCCACAAGAGAGGGGGAGAGCATTGTATTGAAATCCCAAAAGAGAGAAGAAGCCATCTAGCTACCAACTATGGACCCGTAGGTCTGAAGTAAACTACTCACACTTCATCGGAGAGGCTATGGTGTTGATGTAGAAGCCCTCCGGGATCGATGCCCCCTCCGGCGGAGCTCCGAAACAGGCCCCAAGATGGGATCTCATGGATACAGAAAGTTACGGCGGTGGAAATAGGGTTTTGGCTCATGTTCTGATCGTTTGGGGGTACGCGGGTATATATAGGAGGAAGAAGTACGTCGGTGGAGCAACAGGGGGCCCACGAGGGTGGAGGGTGCGCCTGGGGGGGCAGGCGCGCTCCCCTACCTCGTGGCCTCCTGTTAGTTGGCTTGATGTAGGGTCCAAGTCTCCTGAGTTGTATTCGGTGAGAAAATCACGTTCCCGAAGGTTTCATTCCGTTTGGACTCCGTTTGATATTCCTTTTCTTCGAAACCCTAAAACAGGCAAAAAACAGCAATTCTGGGCTGGGCCTCCGGTTAATAGGTTAGTCCCAAAAATAATATAAAAGTGGATAATAAAGCCCAATAATGTCCAAAACAGTAGATAATATAGCATGGAGCAATCAAAAATTATAGATACGTTGGAGACGTATCAATGCACTAGAGCTATAAGTGTATGAAAGCTCATCTAAAGAAACTAAGTGGGCGTGCATCCAACTTGCTTGCTCACGAAGACCTAGGGCATTTTGAGGAAGTCTTGGGAATATACAAGACAAGTTCTATAATGAAAAATTCCCACTAGTATATGAAAGTGACAAAATAAGAAACTCTCTATCATGAAGATCGTGGTGCTATTTTGAAGCACAAGTGTGGAAAAAGGATAGTAACATTTTCCCTTCTCTCTTTTTCTCTCATTTTTTTGTTTGGGCTTCTTTGGCCTCTTTTTTTATTTGGGCTTCTTTTGGCCTCTCTTTTTTCACCTCACATGGGACAATGCTCTAATAATGATGATCATCACACTTTTATTTACTCATAACTCAATGTTACAACTCGATACTAGAACAAAAATATGACTCTATGTGAATGCCTCCAGCGGTGTACCGGGATATGCGATGAATCAAGAGCGACATGTATGAAAGAATTATGAAAGTGGCTTTGCCACAAATCGATGTCAACTAAATGATCATGCAAAGCAATATGACAATGATGGAGCGTGTCATAATAAACGGAACGGTGGAAAGTTGCATGGCAATATATCTCGGAATGGCTATGGAAATGCCATAATAAGTAGGTATGGTGGCTGTTTTGAGGAAGATATAAGGAGGCTTATGTGTGATAGAGCGTATCATATCACGGGGTTTGGATGCACCGGCGAAGTTTGCACCAACTCTCGAGGTGAGAAAGGGCAATGCACGGTACCGTAGAGGCTAGCAAATTGCGGAAAGGTAAGAGTATGTATGATCCATAGACTCACATTAGTCATAAAGAACTCATATACTTATTGCAAAAGTTTATTAGCCCTCGAAGCAAAGTACTACTACGCATGCCCCTAGAGGGATAGATTGGTAGGAAAAGACCATCGCTCGTCCCCGACCGCCACTCATAAGGAAAGCACTCAAAGAACACCTCATGCTTCAAATTTGTCACACAACGTTTACCATACGTGCATGCTACGGGACTTGCCAACTTTAACACAAGTATTTCTCAATTTCACAATTTCCCAAATATCATGACTCTAACATTACCACCTTTATATCTCAAAACATCTATCAAGTATCATAGTATTCAATGCACTCTATATGAAAGTTTATATCATACCCATCTTGAATGCCTATCATATTAGGACTAATTTTATAGCCAAAGCAAATTACCATGCTATTCTAAAAGACTCTCAAAATAATATAAGTGAAGCATGAGAGATCAATAATTTCTACAAAATAAAACCACCACCGTGCTCTAAAAAATATAAGTGAAGCACTAGAGCAAAATTATCTAGCTCAAAAGATATAAGTGAAGCACATAGAGTATTCTAATAAATTCCGATTCATCTGTGTCTCTCCCAAAAGGTGTGTACAGAAAGGATGATTGTGGTAAACTAAAAAGCAAAGACTCAAATCATACAAGACGCTCCAAGCAAAACACATATCATGTGGTGAATAATAATATAGCCTCAAGTAAAGTTACCGATAGACGAAGACAAAAGAGGGGATGCCTTCCGGGGCATCCCCAAGCTTAGGCTGTTGGTTGTCCTTGAATTTTACCTTTGGGTGCCTTGGGAATCCCCAAGGTTAGGCTCTTTCCACTCCTTATTCCATAATCCATCAAATCTTTATCCAAAAACTTGAAAACTTCACAACACAAAACTCAACAGAAAATCTCATGAGCTCCGTTAGTATAAGAAAACAAACCACCACCTTAAGGTACTATAATGAACTCATTCTTTATTTATATTGATGTTAAACCTACTTTATTCCAACTTCTCTATGGATCATACCCCCCCCCCCCCGATACTAGCCATAGATTCATCAAAATAAGCAAACAACACATGAAAAACAGAATTTGTCAAAAACAGAACAGTCTATAGTAATATGTTGGTTTCGAATACTTCTGTAACTCAAAAAATTCTACCAAATTAGGAAGACCAGTTTAATTTGTATATTAATCTACTGCAGTTGGAATTGGTATTTTATCGCTCTCTGGTAAAAAATGAAAATTATTCCCGTGAGCGCATACTTTCTGTTTGTCGGTGTACTAGAGTAGGGGTACCCTAGTACTCTGAACTTGTGCATGGGCAGTTGCAGCATCCCCGCGGCAAGGCTTGCCGGGTGACCGCCAAGACCCTCCGCGGCTACTTTGAAGACCATTCAAGAACAAAGTATCCAAGACAAGACCCCGGCGAGAGGAGCTTGCCGGGAAAGCTATCAAAAGCATCTCAAGGCCCCGGCAAGGGGAGCTTGCCGGGAAGAAGACAAGACCCCGGCGAGAGGGGCTTGCCGGGAAGGCCATCCAAGGCATACCAAGAAAACTCGCCGCGACGAGCTACGCGCCCCGGCAAGGCCCAGTGAGCGACAAGCTCCCGGACGCGGCAAGACGACGACCGTGGCGAGGAGTTTGCCGCGGGAACCGCCTCTCCGAGCCCGCGCTCCAGCACAACCACCACGTGTCGCTCTGGGGGCCTCTCCCAAGCACATGTGGCAGGAGGTCGCGCAGCTAGGGGTGCGAGGTGGCGAGCAGGCGCTGACGAGATAACCATCGAGGCAAACGGTGGCGTCCCTAGCAAGCCCCTTTCGGTACTGTTTAGGCGACACAGACGGGCATTTAATGCCCTTGTCCCCTGCCGTCAGGGTTAGGTATGATAGCACTGTAGCAGGTAGCTGTGCCTGCTACAGCACCTAGCTGCCCCTACTACGGCGCCTTTCCGTTTTTGCCCTTGGCCCCCGTTGCTCTATGTCGGTAACCCCTTGAGTATAAAAGGAGGCCCGTGTGCAACGTAGAGGGGGGGTCGGCCATTTTGAGAGCCTTCGGGAGGAGGCCATTCCAACGCCCACGCTCGGTCTCGCTAGTCGCCGGTGTGTACTGTAGCACCCCGCGCTCCGAGCTAGAAATCAATACCAAACCACAAAGCAGGAGTAGGGTTTTACGCATCCGTGCGGCCCGAACCTGGGTAAATCGCTCGCGTGCTTCGCCTCGATTTACTCTTCGCACGACCAACTGCCCGCGTGCTTCGCCTCGATCTGCTCTTTGCGCAACCTCCGCCCCCCGCCGAACCGAAAGGGACCCGGTCTGCCGGTCCCATAGGTGTCCGTGGATCAGAAACCCCGGCATCTCTGGCACGCCAGGTAGGGGGCGTCGAAGTTGTGTGAACCAGATCCGGCATTCTCGCGGGCCAGATCTTCATCGTCTTCAGATCCGGCGTTCTTCCGAGCTAGATCTGCCGGCGCGGGCGACACACGGTCGCCTGGACGAGATACTGCTCCTCCTAACGTGGTTAGGGGTCCGAGCATATCCCGCCCCCCGCACCGTTCGCCGCCGGTCCGACAACCGAGCTTTTGTACAAGTCTTGCCGCTGTTGCATGTAATCCTTTGTACAAGACCTCGTAGCTAGCTGCGCCCTTGCGTTGTTTCGAGCTCGCTCAACAACATTAAGTGAGCTGCGGCTAAGTTTCTTAACTAGCCGCGCCCTTGCATTGTTTCGAGCCTGCTCAACAACATAAGTGAGCCGCGACTAGTTGCTTAACTAGTCGCGCCCTTACTTTGCTTCGAGCCCGCTCAGCAACTTAAGTGAGCTGCAGCTAGTTGCGACAAGGTCTCTGGCCAGTAGCGGCACCGCCAGCAGGCTGCTGACGTTCCGCACTCAGCGCTCGCGGCTCGTGTGCCCCGCACAATCTGTCGATTTTATGCTCTCTATTTTTTGGCATATGTGATCTGACACTTTGTGCAGCACCCGCTCCACGGTAAGCAATAACGAGCCATAAGGCTCCATATCTTTATTTTCTCTTCTTTCTTTTTTACAAGGAAAGGAAGGCTCCCTCGCGCACAAGTTTGCCGGGGGGGGGGAAGGGAGAAGATGATGGTATGGACCAGGCGTCGTCGTTCAAGAGTTCCGCCTTGCCGGGGGGCAAACAACAGAAAAGATAAGTTGCCAAAGTTTGAGCAACCAGATTTTCAATTTTTAAGTTATCTCCCCTGAACGGCCTCGCTTTGTATGAAAAACCTGTGCGCGGAGGAGCCAACTCGTAGCTAGCTGCGCCCTTGCGTTGTTTCGAGCTCGCTCAACAACGTTAAGTGAGCTGCGGCTAGTTGCTTAACTAGCCGCGCCCTTGCATTGTTTCGAGCCTGCTCAACAACGTAAGTGAGCTGCGACTAGTTGCTTAACTAGCCGCGCCCTTACTTTGCTTCGAGCCCCGCTCAGCAATTTAAGTTAGCTGCAGCTAGCGGCGACAAGGTTTCTTGCCGGTAGCGGCACCGCCAGCAGGCTGCTGACGTCCCGCACTCAGCGCTCGCGGCTCAGGTGCCTGCACCGGCAAGTTCCCTAAAAGCGTAGGGTAAAAGCATACAAGGCAAGGAATCGAGTAAAGGGGAACAACCTAGCAATCACTACCCATAAGAAAGTTATGTTACGAAATAGCTTGTCGCAGCTCTAACAGATGCTTTCTATGACATAGCTAGCAGCGACAAGGAAAGAAGGAAGCAGACGGCCTAGTCAACGCGGTCGCCCTCAACCCTCTTGATCCCGCCCACCTTGTCCACAATGGGTGTGACAAGGGCCTTGAGCTCCTCCTGATCGATATCAGGCGGCAAGGGTCTGAGGACGTTGTTGAGGCGGAGGCCTGGATTGCGGAAGGCCACCTTCATCAACACCTTCTGAAGGGCTCCCGCACAGATCTCGCGCGACTCGTCAGCCAGCTGCTTTGGGATCCTATCTCAGAGTCGCTGGAGGGCCGTCGCCACGCCCTTGAAGAACAGAGTGAGCTTGGCGCTGGGCTGGAGGTTCTCGTCGGAGGAGTGCCCGAAGTCTTCCACCCCCAGCTGCGCCAGCTCCTTGTCGATGTCCCCGGCGGCGTTCACAAGGCTCTCCGTCCAGTGCTCCACCGTATCCCTAAAGGCTTTTTGGGTGGTGGCAGCACTCTCCAGCAACGCCTTGTCGGCTTCGATCTCCCTCTTCAGGGCCGCCTCCCGCTCCTTGGCGCCGTCTAGCGCCTTGGTCAAAGCGGTCAGCTTCAACTCAAGATCCGCGTTGGAGGCCTTGGCGACGCTGAGCTCCTGGCCCTTCTCGGAGAGATCGGCCTCCAGATGCGTCATCTTCGTCTTCAACTCCTCCTTGGCGGCCTCGGCGGCGGCAGCAGCGTCCTCCGCTTGCTTGAGAGCTCCGCCAAGCTTCTCCTCGCGCGCGGCAATATCCTCCTCGTGAGCATCGAGGTTGACCTTCCGCTGCGCCAGCTCGCCCTCCTCCGCAGCTAGCTTCACAGCGGCGAGTCGCTGCAGCTCTTCGGCTTCGGCCTTCTCGAGGAGAAAGGCCTTCCGCGCTTCGGCAAGCTGCTCCCGCTCCTCCGCCAGGGATCGGACGGCATCCCGGTGGAAACCCCCGAGCTCCTCCGCGCGCCTTTCGATGTCAGCTCCCGCCTTCGCGACAAGCGCCTCGCGGGACTCCAGCTTGGCTTGTCGCACGCGGTAGAGCGACATCAACCGGCGCAGCAGCCGCTCTTCTTCGGGCTCGTTGCTGCTGCTGCTTGGCGCGTCGGCCAGCTTCAGCCCCGCGGAGGCGAGCACTTCTCCGTCGAAGATCTCCCCCTCGACCGGCGCTCTGGAGCTTGATGCCCAGGGAAGGTTAATGAAGACGTCATCGCCGGCCTTCAAGTAGATGCCTGGCTGGGGCTCCCCGGAGCCTGGCGCTGCGGCAGCGGCGGAAGGATCGGCGGTTGGTGTAGCGCCTGGCGCTCCTGCGGCCTCAGGGCCGTCAGTGCGATCGCCGGGCCCCTCGCCAGTTGCCACGGCGTCTGCCTTGGCGGCCTCCGCACCGGCGGCGTCGCCACCACCGGCTACGTCCTCGGCGGCGACCTCGGTCTCCACCCGCTCCGCAGCAGACGGGCCTGACGGCCGGCAAGGGGAGAAGAGTCAAGTAAAATCCAGCAAAAATTCAAGAAGATCAAGGGAAGAAAAACCCGAGAGAAGTTGTGAGGTAGGAGGAGTACCTGCGCCGGGCTCCGCAGTCGTGGCCTCCGCTGTCGGAGGGCCGCTGGTGCTGTCCCTCGCCGGGGAACCCTCCCTTGCCGGAGACCTCTCCATTACCGGGGAGCCTTCCCTTGCCGGGGAATTCTCCCTTGGCTCCTGGTGGGGCTGCTCGGCTCCTACACAAGTCAACAAGCAGATATCAGCAAAGACGAGTACCCAAGTGCGCCTCGCAGCAGAAAGTAAATCACACACTTACGCTGGGGGCTGCCATGGAGGAAAGTCGCCAGCTCCGGCAAGGTTATCTCGGGCGCGCCACCTGTTGTCGCAGGGGGCTCGTCCTCGATGGTGATCGCCGGGGCCTTAGCTCTCTTTGCCGCTCTCTGGGCCAGAGTCCTAAAGAGGAACAGATTCAGGGAAAGGCAAGTGAGAAACAAGACCAACATCAAGGATTGAGGAAATGCAAGTACAACAAGAGAAGCTTACTCACCCTCTTCTTCCTCGTCGGAGCTTAATGCGGAGAAGTCGAAGCCCGGCCCGCGCCCGGCGCGAGGAGGCGGAGGAGAAGCTTCCCTTGGCCGCTTGGCGGGGGCAGTGGCGGACGACCCTGCCCCGGCCGTTGGCACGGCGTGAGTGGCGGCAGGGACTGCCGTGGTGGTCCGGCTAGACTCCGCTCCAGTTGCCGTCGTGGCATGAAGCGCTCCCACGGCAACGGTGCTTGCCGTGGTCGAGCGTGTCACACGACGTGGCGACTGTTGGCCTGCTTGCCGCTCCGCCACATCACCAACCTTACAGAGGCGCCTTCTTGGTGGGGATGGAGGCTCTGCTTCTGGTGGGCTGGCTGAAGACGAGGAGGAAGAAGAGTCGATTTGCAACGAGCCGCTCATGTCCTTGGCGGGCTCGCTCGGCTCGGCGTCACGCTCGGCAAGCTCCTTCTTGCCGACAAGCTCCCCTCGCTCGCCACGGCCTGCCACTTCTGCTGCGTCCGCCTCCGCCGTGGTGAACCCAAACTCGCCCGCGGCTGCGGCTGCCGCCGCCTCCTCCAGCCTAGTGGCGATGCGCGCCATCTCCGCGTCAGTGGTGTCGCGAGTGAGGCCGTCCTTCTCGTCGGGGCGGACTGCCACCTCCACCAAGTCGTCGAAGAACTGCTGCACGACCTCGTCGGCAAGCTCCCGCCAAGTTGGCACAATCCCGTGCGAGTCGCACTCCGGCATCATTGCACGGATGTGATCGAGCGCGGAATTATTGCACAAAGGCACGACGCCCCCTGGCAACCTGAACACCTCGGGATGCTGGGGGTCATATTTGAACAGCTCCTGCAGCATCGCGTTGAGCTCCAGGACTGTGAAGTTGTAGTTGAGGCCCGGCCGCAGCCTCATGATATCTGCTGCGTTCTTGAACTCCCAAGAGGGCCTCCCTCGTTCCTGCAGGGGGGCGATGCGGCGGCGAAGGAAGTCTGCGCCAACAGCACCGACAGTAAGCCCGGCGAGCCTGAGGCGCAGGATCCTGGTGGCAGCAATTCTCAGCCTGTCGTCCTCCGGGGCCAGGTCGCTCCAATCGCCGCCACGTACTACTGGGATTTGGCGCCGGGTGGTGAATGGCTGCGAATCCTCTTCGACAATCCAGCACCAATCTGCCCTCCACTCCTCCCACTTGCCACGGAACTCTCCCTCCAGATAGGCCTCCTTCTTGCCGGCCCTTGAGATCCAGGCGATTCCGCCGGATAGAACCTCTCCCCTCTCCACTCGGGGTATGAAAAAGTGGCGGAAGAGGGCTACGTTGGGAAGGACTCCGACAAAGTTTTCGCATAGATGCGCGAAAACTGCCATTGTCAGGACGGCGTTGGGGGTGAAATCGAGGAGATGGAATCCATAGGTGTTCATGATGTCACAGAACAAATCAGAGAAAGGCGGGCAGAGCCCGCAGTAGAAGAACAATGCGAAGAAGGCGTATCCAGTCGGAGCCTCCTTGCAAGCGGCGGCAGGGAGTACCTTTGTGCGCGGATGCGCGCGCGTCTCCGCCGACCAGAATAGAGAGTAGTCCTCCCACAGCTCCTTCGCGCCGAGCCTGGGGGGGAAAACGGACCGCTTCTTCCACATTTCGAGGAAAGGAACCCCCGCGACCTCTCCCACGACGCCGCATTCAACGCGTGCCATTCGGGGGGAGGGCGCGGTGGATACGGAGGAAGATTCGGCGTAACCTAGGCCGCGCGTGCCCGTGCACTGTTTTGGGCCTGGCCCAACAGCGCTCGGCACCGTGTCTGGCCCAGGCCCGGGGGCTCCTGTCGGTGTACTAGAGTAGGGGTACCCTAGTACTCCAAACTTGTGCACGGGCAGTCGCAGCATCCCCGCGGCAAGGCTTGCCGGGTGACCGCCAAGACCCTCCACGGCTACTTTGAAGACCATTCAAGAACAAAGTATCCAAGACAAGACCCCGGCGAGAGGAGCTTGCCGGGAAAGCTATCAAAAGCATCTCAAGGCCCCGGCAAGGGGAGCTTGCCGGGAAGAAGACAAGACCCCGGCGAGAGGAGCTTGCCGGGAAGGCCATCCAAGGCATACCAAGAAAACTCGCCGCGACGCGCTACGCGCCCCGGCAAGGCCCGGTGAGCGACAAGCTCCCGGACGCGGCAAGACGACGACCGCGGCGAGGAGTTTGCCGCGGGAACCGCCTCTCTGAGCCCGCGCTCCAGCACAACCACCACGTGTCGCTCTGGGGGCCTCTCCCAAGCACACGTGGCAGGAGGTCGCGCAGCTAGGGGTGCGAGGTGGCGAGCAGGCGCTGACGAGATAACCATCGCGGCAAACGGTGGCGTCCCTAGCAAGCCCCTTTCGGTACTGTTTAGGCGACACAGACGGGCATTTAATGCCCTTGTCCCCTGCCGTCAGGGTTAGGTATGATAGCACTGTAGCAGGTAGCTGTGCCTGCTACAGCACCTAGCTACCCCTACTACGGCGTCTTTCCGTTTTTGCCCTTGGCCCCCGTTGCTCTATGTCGGTAACCCCTTGAGTATAAAAGGAGGCCCGTGTGCAACGTAGAGGGGGGGTCGGCCATTTTGAGAGCCTTCGGGAGGAGGCCATTCCAACGCCCACGCTCGGTCTCGCTAGTCGCCGGTGTGTACTGTAGCACCCCGCGCTCCGAGCTAGAAATCAATACCAAACCACAAAGCAGGAGTAGGGTTTTACGCATCCGTGCGGCCCGAACCTGGGCAAATCGCTCGCGTGCTTCGCCTCGATTTACTCTTCGCACGACCAACTGCCCACGTGCTTCGCCTCGATCTGCTCTTTGCGCAACCTCCGCCCCCCGCCGAACCGAAAGGGACCCGGTCCGCCGGTCCCATAGGTGTCCGTGGATCAGAAACCCCGGCACTGTTTTTTCCACCAAGATCAAACAACACTCATCCAAGAAGATCCTAAAGGCTTTACTTGGCACAAACACTAATTAAAGCATAAAAACACAATCATAACATAGGATAGATGATTTATTTATTACTAAACAGGAACAAAAATAAAACTGGGTTGCCTCCCAACAAGCGCTATCGTTTAACACCCCTAGCTAGGCATAAAAACAAGAATAGATCTAGGTATTGCCATCTTTGGTAGGCAATTCTTCAATTGAACACAGGAGTTTCCTTCTTTTTATTGATGATCAAACTCCTAGGCAAGAAATCAAGAAATTCATTTGTAGCAAAAGGTTCCTCAATGATAGTGAAAAAGTTGGGGTGAACACTTATTGATTTGAGATCCGCATTTTCCTTACTAGAAGATTCACCCTTATTTTTAGGAACATACATAAACTTGGCAAATTTAGTAGTAGGAGGGTTTGAAGTGTTTCTAAAGGCAAAAAAGGTAGACCCTAAGTTGGTAATAATATCCTCAAGTTTATCAATTCTAGTAGAATCTTGATCTATCTTTTCATTAACTATGGGTTCTTTCTCTCGAAATTTTTTCAGAGTAACTCCTACCTTAGACCCATATTGAGTAATTTGATTGTGGATCTTTTTCTCCAAATTCTCGATCAACTCTACAGTGACAACTTTATTTTCGATAATTTCAAGCCTTTGCATCACGTGTTCCAAAGTTCAAATAGTTCCACTAACCAAAAGAGGTGGTGGTCCAAACAAATCTATCATAGCATTATAAGAATCAAAAGTGTGGCTACCCAAGAAATTTCCTTCGGTAATGGTATCAAGAATGTATCTGTTCCAAGGAGTGATGCCTACATAAAAATTGCGAAGAAGAACAGAAGTAGATTGCTTCCTAGTGGATCTATTATGAGCATTGCAAATTCTATACCAAGCATCTTTTAGATTTTCTCCCTCCCTTTGTTTAAAATTAAGAACTTCATGATCAGGAGTACTGATAATCCCCAAGTGCAGGGAATCATCGTAGCAATTCTCAATGGTGGAAGTGATAAGTATGGAGTGTCGAACCCACAAGGAGCTGAAGGTAAGATCAATATTCTCTCAAGTCCTATCTGCCACTGATATGACTCTATGTACACCGAACATTTGCTTCCAACTAGAAACGAGAAATAAAACTATGTTGTGGGTATGAAGAGGATAACTTTGCATGGTATCGGAGAGATAGAATATAAAAGTAGGTGCTGTTATCATAAAGTTAGAATAAATTGCTAAATATTATAAATAGTGAGTGTGGAATAATGATGGATCGGTGTGCGAAACTGTCATAGGAAATTGTTAACAAGACCAATAGTCGTCATTGCAATTTCATATGAGGGAGAGGCATAAGCTAACATACTTTCTCTTCTTGGATCATATGCACTTATGATTGGAACTCTAACAAGCATTCGCAACTACTAAAGATCATTAAGGTAAAACCCAACCATAGCGTTAAAGCATCAAGTCCCCTTTATCCCATACGCAACAACCCCCTTACTCGGGTTTATGCTTCTGTCACTCAAGCAACCCACTATAGGTGAATCATGAACATATTGCAACACCCTACAGCGGGAATCCCTCATGCTTGCACGACATGGAGGGCACAATAGGACAGCACCAATCTAGATCATCAATCAACCCAAAGACAAAGGATATCTACTCCAAACATCATAGGATGGCAACACATCATTGGATCATAGCGGGGTGCAGGAGAGTGGACCGCGTAAAAGAGATGAGGATGGTGATGATGATGGTGATGTTGATGAAGACGATCACCGCGGCGATGATTCCCCTCCCGATGGCACTCCGGCGCCACCGAGAGAGAGGAGGAGAGGTACCCCCCCCCCTTGTGCTTCCTCCTCCATGGCCTCCCCCTGGACGGGGAGAGGTTCCCCCTCTGGTCCTTGCCCTTCATGGTGATGATGGCCTGCCGGGGTGCTGATCCACGGGCACCTATGGGACCGGCGGACCGGGTCCCTTTCGGTTCGGCGGGGGCGGAGGTCGCGCAAAGAGCAAATCGAGGCGGAGCACACGAGCGATTTACCCAGGTTCGGGCCGCTCAGATGCGTAAAACCCTACTCCTGCTTTGTGGTTTGGTATTGATTTCTAGCTCGGGAGCGCGGAGTGCTACAGTACACACCGGCGGCTGGCAAGACCGAGCGTGGGTGCTTCTACTGGCCTCCCCCTCCCCGTTGCACACGGGCCTCCTTTTATATGCTCAAGGGGTTACCCACAGGTGGCAACGGAGGTAAAGGGCAAAAATGGAAAGGTGCTGTCGTAGGTACAGCTACCTGTTACAGTGTTATCATACCTAACCCTGGCGGCAGGGGACAAGGGCATTAATTGCCCGTCTGTGTCGCCTAAACAGTACCGAAAGGGACCACTAGGGATGCCACCGTTTGCCACGATGGTTATCTTGTCAGCGCCTGCTTGCCACCTCGCACCCCTAGCTGCACGGCCTCCTGCCACGTGTGCCTGGGAGGGTCCTAGAGCGACACGTTGGCAGGTGAGCTGGAGCGCAGGCACGAAGTGGGGGTTTCCCGCAGCGAGCTCCTTGCCGCGGTCGTCGTCTTGTCGTGTTCGGGAGCTTGTCGCTCACCGGGCCTTGCCGGGACGCGTAGCGCGTCGCGGCAAGTTTCTCGAAACGCCTTGAGTGGCCTTCCCGGCAAGCTCCTCTTGCCGGGGTCTTGTCTCCTTGTCTTGGATACTTTGTTCTTGGATGGTCTTCAAAGTAGCCGCGGAGGATCTTGGCGGTCACCCGGCAAGCCTTGCCGCGGGATGCTGCGGCTGCCCGTGCACAAGTTCGGGGTACTAGGGTACCCCTACTCTAGTACACCGACAGGAGCCCCCGGGCCTGGGCCAGACACGGTGCCGAGCACTGTTGGGCCAGGCCCAAAACAGTGCACGGGCACGCGCGGCCTAGGTCACGCCGCGTATCACTCCGTATCCACCGTGCCCTCCCCGAACGGCACGCGTTGAATGCGGCGTCGTGGGCGAGATCATGGGTGGTTATTTTATTCGGAAATGCGGAACGTCCGCCCCCTCCCCCTTTATAAGCAGAGGAAATGGGGGCAGTTCGCACATTCGCCCGTTGCTGTTTCCAATCTCAGAAATCTCCGCCGCTCCCTTGCCTCCCCAAAGCAGAGAGAGAGCAGCACCCCGCCCCCCCCCATTGCCGCCAGCATCACCAACGCCGTCGGCCTCCTCCGCTGCTTCCACCATGGCTCCGAAAGCCAACAAGGGGAAGGCCGTGAAGTCGACCGAGGCGCAGCGGCTCACGGCGCTGCGGAAGGAGCAGGCAGTTTTCCCCCCCAAGCTCGCCGCGAAGGAGCTGAAGGAGAAGTACTACCTCTTCTGGTCGGCGGAGACGCGCGCGCATCCGCGCACAAAGGTACTCCCCACCATTGCTTGGAAGAAGGCTCCGAACGGATACCCCTTTTTCGCTCTGTTCTTCTACTACGGGCTCTGCCCGCCTTTCTCTGATTTCTTCTGCGACATCATGAACACCTATGGATTCCATCTCCTCGACTTCACCCCCAATGTCGTCCTGACCATGGCAGTTTTCGCACACCTCTGCGAAAACTTTGTCGGAGTCCTTCCCAACGTAGCCCTCTTCCGCCACTTCTTCATACCCCGAGTAGAGAGAGGAGAGCCTCTGTCCGGCGGGATTGCCTGGATCTCAAGGGCCGGCAAGAAGGAGACCTATCTGGATGGAGAGTTCCGCGGCAAGTGGGAGGGTGGAGATCGGATTGGTGCTGGATTGACGAAGAGGATCCGTAGCCATTCACCGCCCAGCGCAAAACCCCAGTAGCACGCGGCAGCGATTGGAGCGACATGGCTCCGGAGGACGCCAGGCTGAAGATTGCCGTCACCAGGATCCTGCGCCTGAGGTTTGCCGGGCTTACTGCTGGCGCTGTTGGCGCCGACTTCCTTCGCCGCCGCATCGCCCCCCTGCAGGAACGGGGGAGGCCCACTTGGGAGTTCAAGAACACGGCAGACATTATGAGGCTGCGGCCGGGCCTCAACCATAACTTCACAGTCCTGGAGCTCAACGCAATGCTGCAGGAGCTGTTCAAATATGACCCCCAGCATCCCGAGGTGTTCAGGTTGCCGGGGGGCGTCGTGCCTTTGTGCAACAATTCCGAGCTCGACCGCATCCGGGCAATGATGCCGGAGTGCGACTCGCACGGGATTGTGCCAACTTGGCAGGAGCCTGCAGACGAGCTCATGCAGCAATTCTTCGACGACTTGGTGGAAGTGCCAATCCGCCTCGACGAGAAGGACGGCCTCACCCGCGACACCACGGATGCGGAGATGGCGCTCATCGCCACTAGGCTGGAGGAGGCAGCGGCAGCCGCAGCCGCGGGCGAGTTCGGGTTCACTGCGGAGGAGGCCGATGCAGCAGAAGCGGCAAGCCGTGCCGAGCGAGGGGAGCCTGCCGGCAAGAAGGGGCTTGCTGGGCAAGACACCGAGCCGAGCGAGCCCTCCAAGGACACGAGCGGCTCGTTGCAAATCGACTCTTCTTCCACCTCGTCTTCAGACAGCCCACCAGAAGCAGAGCCTCCATCCCCACCAAGAAGGCGCCTCCGCTAGGTTGGCGATGTGGCGGAGCGGCAAGCGGGCCAACAGTCGCCACGCCGCGTGACACGCTCGACCACGGCAAACACCGTTGCCGCGGGAGCGCCTCATGCTACGACGGCAACTGGAGCGGAGTCTAGCCGGACCACCGCTTCAGTCCCTGCCGCTACTCACGCCGCGCCAACAGCCGGAGCGGGGTCGTCGCAGACCGCCGCCACTGCTCCCGGCAAGCGGCCAAGGGAAGCTTCTCCTCCGCCTCCTCGCGACGGGCGCGCGCCAGGCTTCGACTTCTCCGCGTTAAGCTCCGACGAGGAAGAAGAAGAAGAGTAAGCTTCTCTTGTTGTACTTGCATTTCTTCAAATCTTGCTGTTTGTCTTGTATCTCATTTGCTTTGCTTTGAATTTGTTCCTTCTTAGGACTCTGGCCCAGAGAGCGGCAAAGAGAGCCAAGGCCCCGGTGATCGTTGCCGAGGACGAGCCCACTGCGACAGCAGGTGGCGCGCCCGAGACAAGCTTGCCGGACCTGGCGACTTTCCTCCATGGCAGCCCCCAGCGTAAGTGTGTGAATTATTTTCCGCGGCGAGGCACGCATGGGTACTTGTCTTTGCTGATATTTGCTTGTTGACTTGTGCAGGAGCCGAGCAGACCCTTCGAGAGCCAAGGGAAAATCCCCCGACAAGGGAG